>NC_058082.1:591740782-592040782 GCF_014858855.1 Bufo gargarizans | reverse complement strand
CCCTCGCATAACTTCTAAGGGCATCTCTCCATTTCTCTTCCGTAAAAGATTCTAGTTCTTTCTCCCATTTTTTCGCGGCAAGCATTGTAATCCGTTTTCTCTTTCCCTCCATTAAGATCCTATATCTCCTTGCAGTTGTTCCTCCTCTTTCCCTTCCGTTAGTAAATTTATCCAACATATCAGATTTTTCCCTTCTACACTTATCATCCTGCTCCACCATCCGCAAAGCATTCCTGAGCTGGAAGTATTTATACATATCCTTATGGGGGATCCCGAACTCCACGACCAATGTATTGAAGTCCTTCAACTTATCCTCCTCGAATATCTGGTCTAAATATTTCATTCCCTTTTTTTCCCAGTCTATATAGATCCTGATCGTTTGCAGTTCCTTTAAATTGAAATTTTTCCAAATTGGTGTATAGTGCAAGAACCCTTTAATCTCTAATATTTTTTTAATTTCCACCCATATATACTCAGATAGATTTAGTATTCTATTACCTGTATTTTTTTCCCCCAAAGTACTTGATTCCAACACCTCTAAGTGATTCTATTCCTCTTTCCATCCCAATCTATTTACTTCCTGTCTACCCACCAAACCATCTAAACTACCCTTTATGTGCCCATATTGTGTTATTAAATAATAGAAAAACCAATTGGGGACCTCTAGTCCACCCTCTCGCACTGGAAGCTGAAGCACTTCTTTCTTAATCCGAGGGATAGCACCCTTCCAGTGAGATATTCTGCGGTAATCTCACTGGGGCATTTTGTAGAACGTAGAGTATTTTTGGGAGGAAAACCATTTTTATTAGGTTTACCTGACCCTGTATTGACATTGGTAGTCTTTTCCAAATATGTATTTTGGTTCTAAGTTCTTTTATTAAGGGGAGGACATTTAATTTTTCATATTCTTCTATATTTCCAGAGATTACTACTGCACTGCCGCCAGATGCGTCTGGTACACGCCATGGGCCCTAGGAGATCCTTGTCTGGCTGAGTCCTGTCAGGCCCAGCCCAAAGCATGGAGTTAGGGTGTACAGGAGCTAGCCAGAGTCTTTCTACCTAACATGGCTGCTTTTAACCACAAACAGCAGCACCCCTGTCCATGGATGGTGTCTGGTTTTGCAGCTCACCTCCGTTGGAGTCAATGGAACAAAGCTGCAATACCACCAACATCCTGTGGACAGGGGTGCTGCTGTTTTTGGAAGAAAGTAGCCATGTTTTTGTAACTCTGGACAACCCATTTAAAGGCTATGGACACCTTCAGGGCAATTTTTTTGTGATTACATTTTACTCATTTTGGGCTAAAAAGTATTTTTCAATTGATCTTTATTAAACATTTTCAGCCGTTTTTGAGATACAGGAGTTAAAAATCAGTCTGTTTGCAGAGTATCACTTCTTAGTCCCGTCAGCTGACAGCTCATGTGATCTCCTGACCTCAGAAACAGCTCATTATAGCTAAACCCAAACAGATAAGAATATGGCTTAATTGAGTGTTTATGAAGTCAGGAGATCAGAGAAAAGGCTTCACATAACCCTTTAACCCTTGTATCTCAAAAACAGCTGAACATTTTTAGTAAAGACCAATTGAAAAATGATATTTTGTTTAGCCAAAAATGAATAAAATACAATCATTAAAAATTGCCCTGACGGTGTCCATAGCATTTAAATCACATTATGTAATTTTATGGAAGATAATAGCCGAGATCCTGAACCATCCCATTGAAGAACACTGCAGCCAGCTTCTCCTCAGCCTGACGTGGCTGATAACAGAGAACAGCAGACTACACAACACAAGGCATACAGTTATGAATTGTGATGTACTTGAGGGGGGGGGGGTCTCGGGTGATCTTCTAGCTGTCTCTTTTCATGCTTGCGGAGCGAAGGAAAGAAACCCTGCTTTGCACTTGAAAGGAGACATTCTATACATTTTGTCATTGTCATGATTATCCCCATTGTTCGCCCCCAGTAGGGTCTAGAGGTGGCAGGTGACGTCTCTAACCAGTCCCATTAACATCTCATCCCCTGCAGCAGATGACTGCTTTATAGGCTACTAATAAACCGTGACCAATGGCTGAAGGCAGAGCGATTGTCCTAAAGCTGTTCGGAGGCCATAAGTCCTTGGGAGAACTTGCACTTGCTCTTCCCTTCTCTCCATATAGAAAGCATGTGGCAGGTTCAGAGGTCGACACATCATCTGCTTGTTCCCTGGAAATCTGGAACGGAAAGGGTTAAAAGGTCATATTTTTATATAAGGATCCTTTTTGAAGAGCTGCAGAAATTTTGGTAGCGAGCAGCATTTTTAACGCTATCAGTTCCACATCACTTCTCAGTTTAAAGATGTAGCAGAGCTTAGATTGTAAATGCATTCCAACATAGCTTGTATCTATATCTATCTATCTATTTCATATCTATCTATCTTTACCGTGCGCCATGCTATTCCAATGTTATCTGTGGTTTTTCCATAAGCCGAAAACGCTGGTGGAAGGCGGAGGCAATGAGCAGGCACGTTTTGATTATAATCAATAACATTTTTCTTTACTGAGTAGATGATGGAGGTTGTAGTACAGATGCAAGCAGTAGGCGCAGTTCTGAGGTATATCACAAAGTAGGTTTTTCCCAAAGGCTGTGTCACGGAATGTGTACAGGTAACAAGGCAAAACAACATGCATAAATGACTCGCTGGATCCAACAGCTAAGGAACAAAAGGGAGACCCCTGTAGAAGACCTGGCACTTTCCCTGGCTGCTTAGCCTATGCATAGATCCGAATGGTGGAGGTATGCATATCCACGTACCTTGACTATATAACCCCTGAGCACCCTACAATAGTGAGGGGACACGACCACCGGCTCCCTACACCAGACACGGAGGGAGTCAGGGTCACCTGGGATCCAGCAAACAGAAAATAACAGATAACAGTTTAACACTTAACTTTGTAGAGGAGAGGAGAACCAGATGGGCATGCACACATACTCCAGGAAGAAATATAAGCCGCCCAGAAAAGCCTTCTGGGGAAGAATTTAAAGGGAAGCAATTAGTCCAACACATGACAGCTGAGAGAGGCTAAGGAGAGGAGGAGCTGAATACCACAACACAGAAACTCAAAGAGGAGGTTCTGAAAGGCCTCTGTCAGAGCTTCTCAGCTGTCTGGTTGTGACAGTACCCCTCCCTCTACGAGTGGACTCCGGACACTCAGAACCCACCTTCTCAGGATGGGACCTATGGAAAGCCCTGATGAGACGAGAGGCTTTAATGTCCGTCACTGGGACCCACATCCTCTCCTCAGGACCATACCCCTCCCAGTGAACAAGGTACTGAAGAGAACCGCGGACAAGACGAGAATCCACAATCCCAGAGACCTGAAATTCAAGATTCCCATCAACCATAATCGGAGGAGGAGGCAAAGGCGAGGGTACAATGGGTTGAACATAAGGTTTCAATAAGGACTTATGAAAAACATTATGGATCTTCCAAGTCTGAGGAAGATCAAGACGGTATGCAACAGGATTGATGACAGACAGGATTTTGTAAGGCCCAATAAACCTAGGACCCAACTTCCAGGAGGGAACCTTCAATTTGATATTCTTGGTAGACAACCACACCAGATCACCAACATTCAGGTCCGGACCAAGCACACGTCTCTTATCAGCCACACGCTTATATGTCTCACTCATGCTCTTTAGATTATCTTGAATCTTTTGCCAAATAGATGACAAAGACGAGGAGAATCTGTCCTCATCAGGTAAACCAGAAGACCCCTCTCCCGAGAAAGTCCCAAACTGTGGATGAAACCCATATGCACCAAAAAATGGTGACTTATCAGAGGACTCCTGACGACGGTTATTTAAAGCAAACTCAGCAAGGGACAAAAAAGAACACCAATCCTCTTGATTCTCCGCCACAAAACAACGCAGATATGTCTCCAGATTCTGATTGACGCGCTCTGTCTGACCATTCGACTGCGGGTGGAAAGCAGAAGAGAATGACAACCGAACCCCCAAGCGAGAACAGAAAGCCTTCCAGAATCTGGAAACAAACTGCGTGCCCCTATCAGAGACTATGTCTGAAGGAATACCGTGCAATTTGACAATGTGATCAACAAATGCCTGCGCCAGCGTCTTAGCATTGGGCAAACCAGGAAAAGGGATGAAATGCACCATTTTGCTAAAACGGTCCACCACCACCAGAATCACAGTCTTCCCCGAGGAACGAGGCAGGTCCGTTATGAAGTCCATGGACAGATGTGTCCAAGGACGGGAAGGAATGGGTAAGGGAAGGAGAGGACCTGATGGCCGTGAATGAGGGACTTTGGCACGAGCGCAAGTCTCGCAGGCTGCCACAAAACCCTCAACCGACTTACGAAGCGCAGGCCACCAGAATCTCCGAGCGATGAGATCCAGTGTGGCTCTTACCCCCGGGTGCCCAGCAAGGACCGTATCGTGGTGTTCTTTAAAAATCTTGTGTCTTAAAGCGAGAGGCACAAACAACCTCCCAGGAGGACAAAGATCAGGAGCCTCTGACTGGGCTGCCTGCACCTCTGCCTCCAATTCAGGAAAAAGAGCAGAGACCACCACACCTTCAGCCAAAATGGGACCCGGGTCTTCAAAATTCCCGCCTCCCGGAAAACAACGTGACAGGGCATCTGCCTTCACATTCTTAACTCCAGGGCGGAACGTGACAACAAAATTAAACCTAGAAAAGAACAACGACCATCTGGCCTGTCTCGGGTTCAGACGCTTGGCTGACTCCAAGTAGGCCAGATTTTTATGGTCAGTAAATACCTTAATAGGGTGTCTGGCTCCCTCTAGCCAATGGCGCCATTCCTCAAAAGCCAACTTGATGGCCAACAATTCCCTATCTCCCACATCGTAATTTCTCTCTGCGGAGGAGAGTTTTCTTGAGAAAAAGGCACACGGTCGCCAATTGGCAGGAGAGGAACCCTGAGACAAGACCGCCCCCACACCCACCTCAGAAGCATCAACCTCAACTATGAAGGGTAACGAAACATCAGGTTGCACCAAGATGGGAGCGGAAGCAAAACTCTCCTTGATATCAGAAAAAGCCTTACGCGCCTCTACTGACCAAGAAGAAAAATCTACCCCCTTTCTGGTCATATCAGTGAGTGGTTTAACAATAGAAGAATAATTCAAAATGAACTTCCTGTAATAATTGGCAAAGCCCAAAAAACGCATCAGCGCCTTTTGATTCTCAGGAAGCTCCCACTCAAGCACAGCGCGGACCTTCTCGGGGTCCATGCGAAAACCAGAAGCGGAGAGAAGAAACCCCAGAAATTGAATTTCTGGAACCGCAAACACACATTTTTCCAGTTTTGCATATAATTTATTCTCCCGCAGAATGAGCAAGACCTGACGTAAATGTTCCTTATGAGTTTTGAAATCGGGAGAAAAAATCAAAATGTCATCCAAATACACCAATACAAATTTTCCCATCAAATGATAAAAAATGCTGTTCACGAAATGCTGAAAAACGGCTGGGGCATTCATCAAACCAAAAGGCATAACCAAGTTTTCAAAATGGCCCTCAGGGGTATTGAAGGCCGTCTTCCATTCGTCCCCTTCTCTGACCCTGACCAGGTTGTATGCCCCTCTTAAATCTAATTTGGAAAATACTTTAGCCCCAACAACCTGGTTAAATAGGTCCGGGATCAGAGGAAGCGGATAAGGGTCACGAATTTTGATATTGTTCAGCTCCCTGAAATCCAGACAAGGTCTTAAAGAACCATCTTTTTTCTTAACAAAGAAAAAACCAGCGGCAACAGGTGACTTCGAGGGTCGTATGTGTCCCTTTCTCAGACTCTCAGAGATATAAGCACGCATAGCGATCCTCTCAGGTTGGGAAAGATTGTATAAACGAGATTTAGGCAGCTTGGCATCTGGGATGAGATTAATAGGGCAATCGTACTCCCTGTGCGGGGGCAAATCCTGAACTCCACTCTCAGAGAAGACATCCGAAAATTCAGAGAGAAAAGATGGTATAGTCTTAGTAGCAACCTCAGAAACAGATGTCATGAGGCAATTCTCTCTGCAAAAGTCACTCCAACCATTTATTTGCTTCGCTTGCCAATCAATGGTGGGGTTATGCTTAGTGAGCCAGGGCAGCCCCAACACCAGAGGGGTGGGCAAACCGCTAAGGACGAAACATGACACATCCTCAACATGAGCATCACTCACAATCAAACGGATATTGTGAACTATGCCCTTTAATGACTTCTGAGAAAGTGGAGCGGAATCGATAGCAAAAACAGGAATATCCTTTCTCAAAGCGCACACCTGGAAACCATGAGTTATCGCAAATTGATCATCAATGAGATTGACCGCTGCTCCACTATCCACAAAAATCTCACAAAAAATGTTCTTGCTCTCTAGCGCCACCCTAGCCGGCAGGACAAAACGGGAACTACAAGCAAACGGAAAACCTTCAATTTCCGCCTCAACCCTGCCAATAGTAACAGACGGAACATTTTTCAAAGATTTTTTCCTCTTTGTTTCTTTATTATACCCAGAGAACTGCCTGAATCTCCTAGAGGGACAAATATTTGCCAAATGATTAATACCTCCACAACAAAAACAAACTGTCCCATGCGGGCTGAATCTTCTATTGTCAGAAGCAATCAACCCCAGCTGCATGGGCTCCTGCTCAGAAGGGGCTGACGGCGACTGAGACCCCTGCGCACAGAACGGGACCGCTGCACAGTCCTGGGACTGAGTATGACAGGAAGGGGACATCTCTCCTCTCTCTCTAAGACGCCTGTCAATACGAACGGCCTGAGACATAGCAGAGTCCAAAGAAATAGGCCTTTCATGAAAGGCAAATGCATCTTTCAATCCCTCTGAAAGACCATGGCAAAATTGACTTCGGAGTGCAGCATCATTCCAACCAGTATCAGCTGCCCATCTCCGAAATTCTGAGCAGTATATTTCTGCGGATTGTTTACCCTGGCATAAGAGACGTAGTCTAGACTCCGCCAGAGCAATACGATCCGGATCATCATATATCTGACCCAGGGCTAAAAAGAATTCATCCACTGAACGGAGAGGCCGTGCCCCCTCCGGCAGCGAAAAGGCCCAGGACTGAGCGTTACCCCTGAGCAGCGATATAATGATCCCCACCCTCCGTTCCTCATCTCCAGAGGAAAGGGGAAGAAGGCGAAAATGGAGTTTGCAAGCCTCTCTAAAACGCACAAAATTCTCACTACCCCCGGAGAACGTATCCGGGAGCGAGATCTTAGGCTCAGAACAAGCTCCATGAACGCAAGCTGAACCGGTCACTTGAAGCTGAGAAAAAGTCTTACGGAGGTCAGCTACCTCCAATGAAAGACCCTGGAAGCGTTCAGCCAAAAGTGAAACCGGATCCATGCTTAAGACGGTTTTGGCGGCTTATAATGTCACGGAATGTGTACAGGTAACAAGGCAAAACAACATGCATAAATGACTCGCTGGATCCAACAGCTAAGGAACAAAAGGGAGACCCCTGTAGAAGACCTGGCACTTTCCCTGGCTGCTTAGCCTATGCATAGATCCGAATGGTGGAGGTATGCATATCCACGTACCTTGACTATATAACCCCTGAGCACCCTACAATAGTGAGGGGACACGACCACCGGCTCCCTACACCAGACACGGAGGGAGTCAGGGTCACCTGGGATCCAGCAAACAGAAAATAACAGATAACAGTTTAACACTTAACTTTGTAGAGGAGAGGAGAACCAGATGGGCATGCACACATACTCCAGGAAGAAATATAAGCCGCCCAGAAAAGCCTTCTGGGGAAGAATTTAAAGGGAAGCAATTAGTCCAACACATGACAGCTGAGAGAGGCTAAGGAGAGGAGGAGCTGAATACCACAACACAGAAACTCAAAGAGGAGGTTCTGAAAGGCCTCTGTCAGAGCTTCTCAGCTGTCTGGTTGTGACAGGCTGTCTCAGAAGTGATGGGCGCCAGAGACAAATAACCCTTTCCATATGCAGTAAAGTCTATTGCCATAAACGTTCATTTACCTTACTGTCTGCCCAGCACGAGCTTAAATTGGTCCTCTACCTTCTGTAAAAATGCATCACTTTCTTCCCTAGGGGGAAAATCCTTAGCAAGATTGCTTTCTGGCAGTTTTCTACTCTCAGGAATAGTGTTTTCATAGATAGGGCTTCAGTTTTGGCCTATATTTTCATCAGTACACCAAACAGGTCTTGTCTCTAACTTTGGTGGCCAGGAACTCCCTACTCCACATGTCTATCGATTATGTGATTTTCATAATTCCGTGACTTTTCGTGTTGAAATTTCAATGTTTAGGAATGGATATATAAAATATCTATCTATCTATCTATCTATCTATCTATCTATTTATCTATCTATCCATGTGCCATGCTATTCTAATGTTATCTGTGTTTTTTTCCATAGGCTGAAAGGAACTTTTTTGTAGGGAGAAAGAAACTACTTAAATGACAAATTCATCTCTACTACATTTATGTATGGAGAACCGATCCCCTATAGCGAGGATGATTTGAGGACATCCAGTACAGACAGAGGAACAACCTCTGAAACTGAGCCTTTATAGTTAATGAAGAGGAGATTACGGAGCACGCTGTATACGTGTACTCTTGGGATTTCTACCTTCCATATCACATAATAGTACAAATTTATTCATGTGGTAGGCTGGTTTTACATGGCCTTAAAGGGATTTTCCACTTTGCATCAACATTGTATAAAATAATTATTTTATGAAGGTGTAATATCCCAGAGTTGCATCATCACCTCTTTTGGGCCCCCCACTAAACACTCATTCCATCTTAAAGGGGACTCCATGTCCTCGTTGCTAAAAAGCAACTGGCGTCACGACAACTTGCTCTATCAGAGGGACATATATCGTAAAAACCTCTTAAAGGGAAAGGGATACCCCAGACGCTGGTAATAAAGGGCATTGCAAAGGTCTCTGTAATTGTCTAATGTATTTATTTTACCTTTATCGCGCCTATCTCCCGTTCTGGGCTGTGGTCACATGACCATGTCCATGCAGCTCTTTCTTATTTCCTGTGATGTTATGTCCATGGGCGGATCAGTGATAGAGGAGTGTCTATGTAACTAGCTGAGTGGGAGGAGCTATAAACTAGCTGGGAGTTGTTAGGGGCAGTGATAGGGGAGTGTCTATGTAGCTACTTAGGTGGGAGGAGCTATAAACTAGCTAGGCGTTGTTAGATTCAGCTGGGTGGGAGGAGCTATAAACTAGCTGAGCATTGTTAGAGGCGGTGCTGGAGCTGTGGTAGAGGAAGGAGAGGTGCATCATGGGTTTGGTTGGATACAGGAGCAGGAAGTGCTACATACAGGATGTAAACAAACCAGAGGGATTGGTTTACATGGATAAAACGGATAAGGAGAGTCCAAATTGGCAAAATAAAAGCATCGGGAAGATGTACATGAGGTAAGTGACTACATGAGCATATCTGTTAAAAACCATAGTAATCCCAGAAAAGGGGCATTTTAACCTTACACAATTATGGCATACATACCCACATTATATGCCATAAATGTCTGACAGATGCAGGTCCGATCTTTTGGATCCACTATCTCCAGAACTGGGTTTCCATGAGCCCCAGCCCTTTTGGCCACCTCATCCAAGTGGAGAATGAATAGAAAGGTGCCCACACAAGTCCACTGCAGTGTCCATTCACTTCCATGTGAGTCATGGAAGCAGTTGAGCATGCTTGACAGTTCTGGAGATGGAACCCACATCAATCAGACATTTATGGTATTTCCAGACCCTCTTGTGGTTCTGTTGAATAAAACTTTGATCACAATTGAGTTCTAAGTGGCATAACTTGAAGCTCTTGGGCCACAGCACAAAATATGTAAAAGCACTCCATGTCCACCACAAGCCATTTAATTTAATTGATCATGCTGACAGAGGCTCTTTAAATTCACACTTCCATCCATGCCTAGGCTGCTTCGCTGCACTGCCCCCGCAGGACAAAATGTGTTACTGCCTCTTTCTCTACTAGAAGCAGAAAAGCATTGTGCAGAAGACATAAAGAAGTGCTTATCTGCAGCTAAAAGGAAAAGATTACGAATGTTAAGTTATCATTGCGATTATCATCCCTGCTGCTGATCTGTATGGTCTGGCAGTTGCCGGTGACACGTCCCATTAACCACTTGTCCCCTGCAGCAGACGAGTAGTTTATAGGCTACTAATAAACCGTGACCAATTGCTGAAGGCAGAGCAATTGTCCTAAAGCTGTTGGGGGGCTACAGGTCCTTGGGAGAACTTGCACTTGCTCTGCCTTTCCCTCCCTATGGCCAAACATTCACGCATGTGGCAGACTCCGGCCTCCGCTCTACTGAATAGACATATGTCGCTCACACTAACATAGCGAATATCTAATTAGTCCTCCACAATCGTGTTTTATGCCCCGGGGCAACTGCAAACAAGACAAGTTGTGCTAAGAACAAGACTTTTTTTTTGCATCTTATGTGCATTGAACACGACCACAGTCCATTTATCTGGGATGGAGCAAATGCAAACACAAGATAATAGATCAGAGGTAAGAAAGCAACGAAAATCTGCAAAACTAATAGTAATACATCATTATGGAAAAACGGCTGTGGAGGTGGTTTAAGGCAGGATTTCCACTACAGTGAGAGAGAGAGCATATCAGTAAAGGAAGGGATATGCTAAAATATACCCAGCAGGACCCAGATAGGGTTAAGCCGGCCACACACAGGCTGATCAGGCCACTCGGTGTGAGGAACGGACGACGGGATTAAAGTCCAATTTTGGCCACACAAATAGGAAAATGACCAAATGCTAGAAGAGCCAATAAAAGCCATAGCAGACATGGTAAATATATAGCATCGGTAACCATAATACAACTACTACAATTACTACTCATCATCATTACCCAAGAGCTTTAAAGGCTATGTACACCTTTGGAGGCAAATTTTATTTATAATTTTACTCATTTTTGACTAAAAATCTTATTTTCAATTGGTCTTTAACCACTTCAGCCCCCCTAGCTTAAACCCCCTTAATGACCAGACTGTCATGGAACCATGAACCAGACGTGCAACAGAGATAAGTGGAAATAAGAAGGCTTTATTGAAAAGCAAGCTGTAAGCAAAAGTCCAAACGGATGGCTAAACCGAAGCAGGGTCTTGCGTAGACAGAGGTCAGGAACCAGAAGGGTAGTCAGACGAAGCCTGGATCAGGAACCAGCAGGGTAGTCAGACGAAGCCTGGATCAGGAACCAGCAGGGTAGTCAGACGAAGCCAGGATCAGGAACCAACGGGGTAGTCAGACGAGGCCAGGATCAGGAACCAGAAGCAGCAGCAGTATTAGAAGCATGTGAACACAGGAGGACCAAGCAAGGAACTGAAGCCACAGACCTCCTATATATATGAGCTGGGCATCCAGCTCCTCCCAGTGGGAAGGAGAAGCCGCAGGGTGGGAGGCTACAAGAAACCCAGAAACCAAGATGGCCGCCAGCACATGTCAAACGAAGGAGAACAGTGAGAAGGTAAGACCATGACACAGACTACTTTTTACAATTCTGCACTACACTACTTTCACCGTTTATTGCTCGGTCATACAATTTACCACCCAAATGAATTTGACCTCCTTTTCTCCTCACTAATAGAGCTTTCATTTGGTGGTATTTCATTGCTGCTGACATTTTAACTTTTTTTATATTAATTGAAATTGACCGAAATTTTTTACTTTCGGTTGTCAAATTTTTCAAATAAAACTACATTTCTATATAAATTTTTCTCTAAATTTATTGTTCTCCATGTTTTTGATAAAAAAAATGCAGTAAGTGTATATTTATTGGTTTGGGTAAAAGTTATAGCGTTTACAAACTATGGTGCAAAAATTTGAATGTATGCACTTTGACTTTCTGAGCACCTGTCATGTTTCCTGAGGTTCTACAATGCCCAGACAGTAGAAACACCCTACAAATGACCCCATTTCAGAAAGTAGACACCCTAAGGTATTCGCTGATGGGCATAGTGAGTTCATGGAAGTTTTTATTTTTTGTCACAAGTTAGCGAAAAAATATTTTTCTTTTTCTTACAAAGTCTCATATTCCACTAACTTGTGACAAAAAAAAAAATTTTACATGAACTCATCATACCCCTCATGGAATACCTTCGGGTGTCTTCTTTCCAAAATGGGGTCACTTGTGGGGTATTTATACTGCCCTGGCATTTTAGGGGACCTAAAGCGTGAGAAGTAGTTTGGAATCCAAATGCGTAAAAATGCCCTGTGAGTTCATTTTTACGCATTTGGATTCCAGACTTCTTCTTACGCTTTAGGGCCCCTAAAATGCCAGGGCAGTATAAATACCCCACAAGTGACCCCATTTTGGAAATAAAACACCCCAAGGTATTCCGTGAGGGGCATGGCGAGTTCCTAGAATATTGTTTTTTTGGGGCACAAGTTAGCGGAAAATGATTTTGTAAGAGAAAAAAAAAAAAACATTTTCCGCTAACTTGTGCCAAAAAAAATATATATTCTAGGAACTTGCCATGCCCCTCACGGAATACCTTGGGGTGTCTTCTTTCCAAAATGGGGTCACTTATGGGGTATTTATACTGCCCTGGCATTTTAGGGGCCCTAAAGCGTGAGAAGAAGTCTGGAATATAAATGTCTAAAAGTTTTTACGCATTTGGATTCCGTGAGGGGTATGGTCAGTTCATGTGAGATTTTATTTTTTGTCACAAGTTAGTGGAATATGAGACTTTGTAAGAAAAAAATAAAAATTCTGCTAACTTGTGCCAAAAAAAGAAAATCTTCTATGAACTCGCCATGCCCCTCAAAAGTGATCTTTATAGCACGGCAGCGATTTTACGGTGTTTTTGCAGTGATCAGAGAAAAAAAATTCTGTCACTGCGGTGGGGCGGACTGAACGCAACTGTGCGCACAAGATCAGGCCTGATCGGGCGAACACTGCGTTTTTTGTAGAGCCTATAGAACATGTCCTATTCTTGTCCACAAATGCCGGTGTCCGTGTTTTGCAGATCCGCGGTGTCCGTGTTTTGCGGATCTGTGGATCCATGGATCCGCAAAACACATACGGACGTCTGAATGGAGCCTTACACGGGGGTGATCAATGACAGGGGGGTGATCAGGGGTTAATAAGGGGTTAATAAGTGACAGGGGGGGTGTAGTGTAGTGTAGTGGTGCTTGGTGCTACTTACAGAGCTGCCTGTGTCCTCTGGTGGTCGATCCAAGCAAAAGGGACCACCAGAGGACCAGGTAGCAGGTATATCAGAAGCTGTTAACAAAACAGCGTCTGATATACCTTTCAGGGGTTGAAAAAATCGCATCTACAGCCTGCCAGTGAATGATCACCGCTGGCAGGCTGCAGATCCACTGGTTTACCTTCGGTTCCTGTGAACGCGCGCTCCTGTGTGCTCGCGTTCACAGGAAATCTCGCCTCTCGCGAGATGACGCGCCGGCGCGTCTAGGAGGAACAACAGGGCCGCCGCCCGGATGCAATCCTGTGTGCGGCGGTCCTGAGAAGGTTAAAGGGTTTCTGTCACTACAATTATCCCTATTAAACAGGCTGACATTATACATGTGCAAATGTCAGCTGAATCTAACTGTGCTATTCTTTTTCTTAGGTATGCCCCCGTTTTTGTGCAATTTAACGTTTTATTATATGCAAATTAATAGGGATAATTGTGGTGACAGAAACCCTTTAATAAAAATATTGAGCCATTCTGTCACAAAGGATAAACTGTTTTTCTAGCTGTGAGCATCCTGCTTTCACTTTGAGCCGGTCATCTAATAAACCTTATCTCTAAACTACTGAAAAGGTCATAAACACTTATTTAAGACACAGTCCTATCAGAAGATAAGAACTGAGCTATAATGAGTGTTTATAATGTCAGAGGGCAGAGGTAAGGAGCCCTTCAGCTCCACAACTGACGGAAAAGACAGGCTGCTAGTAGAGTATGTCAGCTCTGTACAGGAAAATGGACACCATATTTTTAATAAAGACCAATTGAAAAAAGGATTTTCAGCTCAAAATGAGTACAATGCAATAATTAAAAAAATTGCCTCCAAAAGTGTACATAGCCTTTAGGTCATAAAAACTATGATGCCAAGTATTGTAGAGAGAGCACTGCTCTGGTAAATGTGTACCTTACGTGTATTACATGGCCATCCATTCTTTTTGAGTGCAGCGTGCAATACCACATTCCTCCTGTAGGGGAAACGTATGTCCAACAGAAGCAAAAAAAAAAAAACAATTCCCAGGGGTATCAGAATTTGGACTTGTGGCCACTAGCTGGTACAGGTCAGCTTTAATATAAAAGGGAGTTGTCTTCCATTTACTAGAAATGTCTGATAAATATGGGTTTCCCCTCTTGGATCTGCACCTATCCCTAGAACGGGCCCCTCTGACGATTTCCCTCCCGAATGCCGCAGCAAGAGATGGTCAGAGTTATGGAAAAAGCTGAGCAGGCTATGAAACACTGACCGATGATGTGAGAGGGCCTTCCTGAGGTGAATTTCCCATTAAAAGGGTTGTGCCACCATGAAATGTTATTTTAATATAATTCATCATGAAAAACTATTCACTTTTGTAATTTTTCTCATGTACAGTTCTGTTCAAAATAATAGCAGTGTGTTTAAAAAAGTGAATAAAGCTCAAAATCCTTCTAATTGCTTATATGTCCATACACACAGATGCATTGGGAACACTGCACATTCTATTCCAAATCAAAACATGAAGAAAAATATATCAAATGTGTGTTGTTCCTCTAAAAAAATGGAAGAAAATTTAATATTAGACTGTTCAAAAAAAATAGCAGTGTCTGTATTCTTCTTTACAAACTCAAACATTCACTATATAAACTGAAAAATGTTTGAAGATTTTCTTTCCTCTGAATCACTTCACTAATATTTAGTTGTATAACTGCTGTTTCTGAGAACTGCTGGACATCGGTGCTGCATGGAGTCAACCAACTTCTGGCCCCTGTGGACAGGTATTCCAGCCCAGGATGATTGGACTACATTCCATAATTCTTCTGTATTTCTTGGTTTTACCTCAGAAACTGCATTTTTGATGTCACCCACAAGTTTTCTATTGGATTAAGATCCGGGGATTGGGCCGGCCGCTCCATAACGGCAATCTTGTTGGTCTGGAACCAAGATGTTGCACGTTTACTGGTGTGTCTGGGGTCGTTGTCTTGTTGGAACATCCATTTTAAGGGCATTTCCTCTTCAGCATAAGGCAGCATGACCTCTTCAAGTATTCTGATTTATTCACACTGATCCATGATCCCTGGTATGCGATAAATAGGCCCAACACCGTAGTATGAGAAACATGCCCATACCATAATGCTTGTCCACCATGCTTCACTGTCTTCACTGTGTACTGTGGCTTGAATTCAGTGTTTGGGGGTCGTCTGACAAACTGTCTCCGGCCGCTAGACCCAAAAAGCACAATCTTACTTTCATGAGTCCACAAAATGTCTCTTCGGGCCGTCAATGTGCTCTTTGGCAAATTGTAACCTCTTCAGCACATGTCTTTTTTTAACAGTGGGACTTTGCGGGGGCTTCTTGCAGATAGCTTGGCTTCACATAGGCGTCTTCTCATTGTAACATTACTCACAGGTAACTTTACACCTTCTCTGACCTTCCTAGAGCTGATTGTTGGCTAAGTCCTTGCCATTTTGGCTATTCTTCTATCCATTTAAATGGTAGTTTTTCGCTTTCTTCCACGTCTTTCAGGTTTTGGTTGCCATTTTAAAGCATTTGAGATCATTTTAGCTGAGCAGCCTATCATTTTCTGCACTTCTTTATATGTTTTCCCCTCTCCAATCAACTTTTTAATCAAGGTACGCTGTTCTTCTGAACAATTTCTGGAATGACCCATTTTCCTCAGAATTACAGAGAGAAATGCACTGTAACCAGCATGTACAACATTTGCTGCCTTCCTTTAATCAAGGGCAATAATTGCCACCTATTTTTCAAAGAATGAATGACCTCACTCATTGAACTTCACACTGCTATTATTTTGAACATGCCCCTTTCAATAAGTGATTGAATTACACAGAATCAGCAGCATGCATGTCATGATTGTTGGGTCTGTTGGGTTTCTATTACTCTACTACTCCTGCTAGTAAATTATTTGCCATGTAGAAATATTTTTTTTTACCAAAAACAGTGATTGATCAGGTTAGTGATGTCTGACTGCTATTATTATGAACACAACTGTATATGAGAAGCACTAGTTGTGAGATATTCTCTTTACTTTATAATGGTGCCTCCTGGTGTTTAATCTGTATAGTAATGTGTATGTCCACCTACTGTGGTGGTCACACATGCTCAGCTCCATCCAGATGTGAGATATTCTCTTTACTTTATAATAGTGCCCCCTGGTGTTTAATCTGTATAGTAATGTGTATGTCCACCTACTGTGGCGGTCACACATGCTCAGACATTCCATCCTTCAACTGCCATCAGTTATATCTTCTATTAGAAGTTGAGACAGGTACTGGGAGAAAGCTGCAGCAGAAAGGACACACAACCTGAGAAAGGACACTCCCCCTGAGATGCCATCTTGAAGATAAATTAGCAGAGCAAGTGGAGAAGAGAATGGAGAGATCTCTGGATCCATGTGAGGCACAGGGCTGGGTCTAGCTTTGTTAGAAAGGTCTTGTCATGTACTATATGACATTAGAGATGTCCCGAACTATTCGCCGGCGAAAAGTTCCCGGCGAACATAGCTTGTTCGCGTTCGCCGCGGCGGGCGAACATATGCGATGTTCGGTCCGCCCCCCTATTCGTCATCATTGTGTAAACTTTGGCCCTGTACCT
Organism: Bufo gargarizans; assembly: GCF_014858855.1. Taxonomy (NCBI): domain Eukaryota; kingdom Metazoa; phylum Chordata; class Amphibia; order Anura; family Bufonidae; genus Bufo; species Bufo gargarizans. Next base: position 592,023,951 of record NC_058082.1, on the reverse strand, counting down.
CACAGTCAGTAGACACATTCCAGCCAATCAGCAGCAGACCCTCCCTCCCAGACCCTCCCACCTCCTGGACAGCATCCATTTTAGATTCATTCAGAAGCTGCATTCTTAGTGAGAGGAGGGACAGTGTAGCTGCTGCTGATTCAATAGGGAAAGCGTTAGCTAGGCTAGTGTATTCAGTGTCCACTCCAGTCCTGAAAGACTCATCTGATCTCTGCTGTAAGGACAGCACCCCAAAAAGCCCTTTTTAGGGCTAGAACATCAGTCTGCTTTTTTGTTTGTTTTTTCCTGTGTAATCTATTTGCAGTTGCCTGCCAGCGTGTGTGTCAGGCTCACAGCGTATACTGTGCCCACTTGCCCAGTGCCACCACTCATATCTGGTGTCACAGTAGCTTGCATTTAAAAAAACTGTGATATAATAGCAGTCAGTTGCCGTCACGCGCTTGTGTTTCATGCCCTGCAAGTGCATAGTGTGACCCGTGCAACTCATATCTGGTGTCACATTCGATTCCATTTAACCACTTCAGCCCCGCTAGGTGAAACCCCCTTCATGACCAGGCCACTTTTTACACTTCGGCACTACACTCCTTTCACCGTTTATCGCTCGGTCATGCAACTTACCACCCAAATGAATTTTACCTCCTTTTCTTCTCACTAATGGAGCTTTCATTTGGTGGTATTTTATTGCTGCTGACATTTTTACTTTTTTTGTTATTAATCAAAATGTAACGATTTTTTTGCAAAAAAATGACATTTTTCACTTTCAGCTGTGAAATTTTGCAAAAAAACGACATCCATATATAAATTTTTCGCTAAATTTATAGTTCTACATGTCTTTGATAAAAAAAAAATGTTTGGGCAAAAAAAAAATGGTTTGGGTAAAAGTTATAGCATTTACAAACTATGGTACAAAAATGTGAATTTCCGCTTTTTGAAACGGCTCTGATTTTCTGAGCACCTGTCATGTTTCCTGAGGTTCTACAATGCCCAAACAGTAGAAAAACCCCACAAATGACCCCATTTCGGAAAGTAGACACCCTAAGGTATTCGCTGATGGGCATAGTGAGTTCATAGAACTTTTTATTTTTTGTCACAAGTTAGCGGAAAATGATGATGATTTTTATTTTTTTATTTTTTTCTTACAAAGTCTCATATTCCACTAACTTGCGACAAAAAATAAAAAATTCTAGGAACTCACCATGCCCCTCACAGAATACCTTGGGGTGTCTTCTTTCCAAAATGGGGTCACTTGTGGGGTAGTTATACTGCCCTGGCAATTTAGGGGCCCAAATGTGTGAGAAGAACTTTGCAATCAAAATGTGTAAGAAATGACCGGTGAAATCCGAAAGGTGCACTTTGGAATATGTGCCCCTTTGCCCACCTTGGCAGCAAAAAAGTGTCACACATCTGGTATCGCCGTACTCAGGAGAAGTTGGGGAATGTGTTTTGGGGTGTCATTTTACATATAACCATGCTGGGTGAGAAAAATATCTTGGCAAAAGACAACTTTTCCCATTTTTTTATACAAAGTTGGCATTTGACCAAGATATTTTTCTCACCCAGCATGGGTATATGTAAAATGACACCCCAAAACACATTCCCCAACTTCTCCTGAGTACGGCGATACCAGATGTGTCACACTTTTTTGCTGCCAAGGTGGGCAAAGGGGCACATATTCCAAAGTGCACCTTTCGGATTTTGCAGGGCATTTTTTACACATTTTGATTGCAAGGTACTTCTCACACATTTGGGCCCCTAAATTGCCAGGGCAGTATAACTACGCCACAAGTGACCCCATTTTGGAAAGAAGACACCCTAAGGTATTCCGTGAGGGGCACTGCGAGTTCCTAGAATTTTTTATTTTTTGTCACAAGTTAGCGGAAAATGATGATTTTTTTTTTTTTTCTCTTTTTTCCTTACAAAGTCTCATATTCCACTAACTTGCGACAAAAAAAAAAAATTCTAGGAACTCACCATGCCCCTCACGGAATACCTTGGGGTGTCTTCTTTCCAAAATGGGGTCACTTGTGGCGTAGTTATACTGCCCTGGCAATTTAGGGGCCCATATGTGTGAGAAGTACTTTGCAATCAAAATCTGTAAAAAATGACCGGTGAAATCCGAAAGGTGCACTTTGGAATATGTGCCCCTTTGCCCACCTTGGCATCAAAAAAGTGTCACACATGTGGTATCGCCGTACTCAGGAGAAGTTGGGGAATGTGTTTTGGGGTGTCATTTTACATATAACCATGCTGGGTGAGAGAAATATCTTGGCAAAAGACAACTTTTCCCATTTTTTTATACAAAGTTGGCATTTGACCAAGATATTTTTCTCACCCAGCATGGGTATATGTAAAATGACACCCCAAAACACATTGCCCAACTTCTCCTGAGTACGGCGATACCAGATGTGTCACACTTTTTTGCTGCCAAGGTGGGCAAAGGGGCACATATTCCAAAGTGCACCTTTCGGATTTTGCAGGGCATTTTTTACACATTTTGATTGCAAAGTTCTTCTCACACATTTGGGCCCCTAAATTGCCAGGGCAGTATAACTACCCCACAAGTGACCCCATTTTGGAAAGAAGACACCCCAAGGTATTCCGTGAGGGGCATGGCGAGTTCCTAGAATTTTTTATTTTTTGTCGCAAGTTAGTGGAATATGAGACTTTGTAAGGAAAAAAGAAAAAAAAAGAAAAATCATCATTTTCCGCTAAATTGTGACAAAAAATAAAAAATTCTAGGAACTCGCCGTGCCCCTCACGGAATACCTTGGGGTGTCTTCTTTCCAAAATGGGGTCACTTGTGGCGTAGTTATACTGCCCTGGCAATTTAGGGGCCCAAATGTGTAAGAAGTACCTTGAAATCAAAATGTGTAAAAAATGGCCTGCGAAATCCGAAAGGTGCCCCTTTGCCCACCTTGGCTGCAAAAAAGTGTGACACATCTGGTATCGCCGTACTCAGGAGAAGTTGGGCAATGTGTTTTGGGGGGTCATTTTACATATACCCATGCTGGGTGAGAGAAATATCTTGGCAAAAGACAACTTTTCCCATTTTTTTATACAAAGTTGGCATTTGACCAAGATATTTTTCTCACCCAGCATGGGTATATGTAAAATGACACCCCAAAACACATTCCCCAACTTCTCCTGAGTACGGCGATACCAGATGTGTGACACTTTTTTGCAGCCTAGATGCGCAAAGGGGCCCAAATTCCTTTTAGGAGGGCATTTTTAGACATTTGGATCCCAGACTTCTTCTCACACTTTCGGGCCCCTAAAAAGCCAGGGCAGTATAAATACCCCACATGTGACCCCACTTTGGAAAGAAGACACCCCAAGGTATTCAATGAGGGGCATGGCGAGTTCCTAGAATTTTTTTTTTTTTTGCATAAGTTAGCGGATATTGATTTTTTTTTGTTTTTTTTCTCACAAAGTCTCACTTTCCGCTAACTTAGGACAAAAATTTCAATCTTTCATGGACTCAATATGCCCCTCACGGAATACCTTGGGGTGTCTTCTTTCCGAAATGGGGTCACATGTGGGGTATTTATACTGCCCTGGCTTTTTAGGGGCCCTAAAGCGTGAGAAGAAGTCTGGAATATAAATGTCTAAAAATGTTTACGCATTTGGATTCCGTGAGGGGTATGGTGCGTCCATGTGAGATTTTATTTTTTGGCACAAGTTAGTGGAATATGAGACTTAGTAAGAAAAAACAAAAACAAACAAAAAATGTCCGCTAACTTGTGCCCAAAAAAATGGCTGAATGGAGCCTTACCAGGGGGGGAGTGATCAATGACAGGCGGGTGATCAATGACAGGGGGGTGATCACCCATATAGACTCCCTGATCACCCCCCTGTCATTGATCACCCCCCCTGTAAGGCTCCATTCAGACATCCGCATGATTTTTTACGGATCCATGGATACATGGATCGGATCCACAGAACGCATGCGGACGTCTGAATGGAGCCTTACAGGGGGGGTGATCACCCATATAGACTCCCTGATCACCCCCCTGTCATTGATCACCCCCCCTGTAAGGCTCCATTCAGACATCCGCATGATTTTTTACGGATCCATGGATACATGGATCGGATCCACAGAACGCATGCGGACGTCTGAATGGAGCCTTACAGGGGGGGTGATCAGTGACAGGGGGGTGATCACCCTGATCACCCCCTGTCATTGATAACCCCCCTGTAAGGCTCCATTCAGACGTCCGCATGCGTTCTGTGGATCCGATCCATGTATCCATGGATCCGTAAAAAATCATGCGGATGTCTGAATGGAGCCTTACAGGGGGGAGTGATCAATGACAGGGGGGTGATCAATGACAGGGGGGTGATCACCCATATAGACTCCCTGATCACCCCCCTGTCATTGATCACCCCCCCTGTAAGGCTCCATTCAGACATCCGCATGATTTTTTACGGATCCATGGATACATGGATCGGATCCACAGAACGCATGCGGACGTCTGAATGGAGCCTTACAGGGGGGTTATCAATGACCGGGGGTGATCAGGGTAATCAGGGTGATCACCCCCCTGTCACTGATCACCCCCCCTGTAAGGCTCCATTCAGACATCCGCATGATTTTTTACGGATCCATGGATCGGATCCACAGAACGCATGCGGACGTCTGAATGGAGCCTTACAGGGGGGTTATCAATGACCGGGGGTGATCAGGGTAATCAGGGTGATCACCCCCCTGTCACTGATCACCCCCCCTGTAAGGCTCCATTCAGACATCCGCATGATTTTTTACGGATCCATGGATCGGATCCACAGAACGCATGCGGACGTCTGAATGGAGCCTTACAGGGGGGTTATCAATGACAGGGGGTGATCAGGGTAATCAGGGTGATCACCCCCCTGTCACTGATCACCCCCCCTGTAAGGCTCCATTCAGACATCCGCATGATTTTTTACGGATCCATGGATACATGGATCGGATCCACAGAACGCATGCGGACGTCTGAATGGAGCCTTACAGGGGGGTTATCAATGACAGGGGGTGATCAGGGTAATCAGGGTGATCACCCCCCTGTCACTGATCACCCCCCCTGTAAGGCTCCATTCAGACGTCCGCATGATTTTTACGGATCCATGGATACATGGATCGGATCCACAGAACGCATGCGGACGTCTGAATGGAGCCTTACAGGGGGGTTATCAATGACAGGGGGTGATCAGGGTAATCAGGGTGATCACCCCCCTGTCACTGATCACCCCCCCTGTAAGGCTCCATTCAGACATCCGCATGATTTTTTACGGATCCATGGATACATGGATCGGATCCACAGAACGCATGCGGACGTCTGAATGGAGCCTTACAGGGGGGTTATCAATGACAGGGGGTGATCAGGGTAATCAGGGTGATCACCCCCCTGTCACTGATCACCCCCCCTGTAAGGCTCCATTCAGACGTCCGCATGATTTTTACGGATCCATGGATACATGGATCGGATCCGTAAAAATCATGCGGACGTCTGAATGGAGCCTGACAGGGGGGTGATCAATGACAGGGGGTGATCAGGGAGTGTATATGGGTGATCACCCGCCTGTCATTGATCACCCCCCTGTAAGGCTCCATTCAGACGTCCGCATGATTTTTACGGATCCATGGATACATGGATCGGATCCGTAAAAATCATGCGGACGTCTGAACGGAGCCTGACAGGGGGGTGATCAATGACAGGGCGGTGATCAATGACAGGGGGGTGATCAGGGAGTTTATATGGGGTGATCAGGGGTTTATAAGGGGTTAATAAGTGACGGGGGAGGGGGGGGGTGTAGTGTAGTGTAGTGTGGTGTTTGGTGGGACTGTACTGACCTACCTGAGTCCTCTGGTGGTCGATCCTAACAAAAGGGACCACCAGAGGACCAGGTAGGAGGTATATTAGACGCTGTTATGAAAACAGCGTCTAATATACCTGTTAGGGGTTAAAAAATTCGGATCTCCAGCCTGCCAGCGAGCGATCGCCGCTGGCAGGCTGGAGATCCACTCGCTTACCTTCCGTTCCTGTGAGCGCGCGCGCCTGTGTGCGCGCGTTCACAGGAAATCTCGCGTCTCGCGAGATGACGCGCCGATGCGTCCAGGAGGAGAAAAGCAACCACCTTCCGGACGCATCGGCGCGTTAGGCGGTCCGGAGGTGGTTAAAGAAAAACAACAATTTTGACTGAATAAATAGCAGTCAGTTGCACACGTGTTTGTGTGTTTAAGGCCCAGTGCCAGTGCATAGTGTCACCAGCGCAACTCATATCTGGTGGCACAGTAGCTTGCACGCGCAGTGCCCCAAATTGGAAGTAGGAGGACCGACCAAGCATCTTTTTCCATCTCCCGGTTCCTAAAATCGATTCCATATGCAGTGTCCCAGGGGGGTCAGTAGTGTATGCTGGGCTTTGTAGTGCAGATTACCCACTAACCTGGGATCCACTGTCGTCTTCAAATCGGGGCAAATACTGGAACAGGCAGGTATTTAAAAGTTCGTGACGCCAGTGTCAATTAAACGGTGACACGCCGTGTATGATATTGTAGAAGAATGAAGCAAGCACAGGATAGCCAACAAAAACTGGAACTTTACTGAATATCAGTTATAATCATACATGGACGCAGTTGGAAGCGTCGTTCCATGAAAGACAGTTGGTTTCAATTTGAATACAGGTGGTTCTTGGAATTACAGAATGGCCGGTCTTAGCAATGTATTATACAGAGTGTTGATTACAGGAGATGCAGTACAGGCGGCTTGCACACTATTCCTGACTGGTCCTGAAACATGTGACTTATCCTCCAAGGTCTAATGCCCTATAGCTGGCGTACCCTTGAAGCTGTCTTTATATAGTACCTCCTCTGTTATCTTGAGTACCTCTTGCTTTATCTGATCGGCCTCTGCGGTATTCAGTGTCCTGGCTGGTGCTTATGATGTTTCCGCTACAATGGATGATGACTCAGGAGGGGAACCTTTTCCTTGGATCCGGAACCCGGTTACAGGGCCTTTACCACCCTCTCCTAGTTGGCAGGCTTCAGGCCTGCGCTTCTCTCACAGGCCCATAGCCTGGCCTTGACTCAGACACAGGATCATTTCTGACTCCTCTTCCCACTGTCTGACTGCTTACTACTTCCTGACTGGGCCTTATATAAACTAGGGTTCCCTAGCTCCCTCTAGTGACTCAGAGCTGGAATGACACCCTAGCCGGCCTGCACATGCACGTTTCACAGTAACAGGAAAATACATAGCAGTACATTGACAAGATGTTCTATACCAACCTCCCCTTAAATACAGGGGGAACGACAGTACCCAAGTGACCCTTCTGTAGTGACGGGGTATTACTCTCCCGTACACTACACATATACACGTCCTGATAGGGGACGTAACAGGGATTAAACTGATAGGAATAGTACTACTTAACACACCTTATAATAACGCAGAGAGAGGCAACGCAGAGAGAGGAGTCTGAAGAAGAGGAGTCAGAAGAGGAAGGTGGCTTTGAGGAGGTGGAAGACCAACCACAGCAGGCATCCCAGGGGGCTTGTTGTCACCTTTCAGGGACCCTTGGTGTTGTACGTGGCTGGGTGGAGGAAGAGACGCTTCAATGACATCAGTGAGGACAAGGAACGGGACATGGCTAGCTTGGTATCCAACCTTGTGCAAATGGGGAGTTTGCGGTTGTTTGCGGTGCATTAAACGGGGAGTTTGGTCTGTCAGAGTTTGGTCTGTCAATGTCTGTGAAGCGGGCATAACCCTTACACTACCTGATCGATACAACATCATACCTGATGTTTTAAAGCACGTTATTCCAAACAATTTAGGATTGTTAGGTGATTTATGCCCTTTATGGATTAAAACCAGACTCTGCGTCAACTATGTAATTTTCCATGGGAGTTTTGCCATGGCTCCCCCTCCGGCATGCCACAGTCCAGGTGTTAGTCCCCTTGAAACAACTTTTCCATCACTATTGTGGCCAGAAAGAGTCCCTGTGGGTTTTAAAATTCGCCTGCCTATTGAAGTCTATGGCGGTTCGCCCGGTTTGCCCGTTCGCGAACATTTGCGGAAATTCGCGTTCGCGAACTGAAAATTTTATGTTTGCGACATCTCTATATGACATCTGATTTTAATTTTTACATTGATCATCGGACCCCCTTTAAGAACTTTGCAGCTCAGGCACTAGAGCTGTTCATATTCATTAGATCAAAATCGCCCCATCATCAGCCCATTAGCCTCCACAAACTTTGACACGTGAAGTTGGAAAATTCTGCCCATGGTCAGCTGAAAGTACAAGTCTATGGCGTGGTGGGCCAAATTTGGCCCATCATTTGACACTTTATGCAGACCACAGGGAGTCAATTTTTTTATTAGCCAGTTTGGTCTGAAATGTTGCTGCCTTGATCATTCATACCATCGATTCCACAAACAGTTGATCACCAGCATTGTGGACCATCAAAGTCTCCCATGGGCAAATTGTGGTTTTGGCATGGAGACCTTACAGTGGTGAGTATCCAGTTAGCTTCTTGCTGATTTATTATTGACTTGTTTTATATTCTTATATAAAAAGGTTATTTTGGGTTTTATTAAAATTCCAGATATGACAAGTACTGACTGAGTAAACTGGTGGCACAGATGAAATGAGATATAAATGGGACTTTCACAATGGACAGCATTCGCTATTGTCACATTCTTTAGAATTTTCAGCCTTTTAGGAAATACCAACATTGTAGAAGAAGAGCCCCAGTGATTATGTGACATGAATACGATGACCCAGTCATGGGGCGGAAACTTCACTGAATCGCACCCGACTGCAGCTGCACTGCTGTCACCACACAACTGCCTGGGAAACTGAATGAGGATCCAGGTGGCATCCAAGGACTGAGAACCGGGCAAAAGATGACAACTCAGGGCAGAGGGGCAGTTAGAGAGATTAGATAGATAGATGATAGATAGACAGATATATATATATATATATATATATATGAGATAGACTGATAGATAGATAGCATGCAAAAGTTTGGACACCCCTGGTCACAATTACTGTTACTGTAAACAGTTAAAGGGGTTGTCTAATCTCAGACAATGGGGACATATAGTTAGGATATACCCCCATCATCTTATAGGTGCGGATCCTGCACCTATCTCCTGAATGGAGCCCCGCAAAGTGGTGGCTGGAGGACTCCAGTCCAGCCACCACCAAGCGCTCTTAGTGATAGAAGTAAATGGAGCGCACTGCACATGACGGGTCACTGCTCCCATTCACTTCTGCGGCTATTTTCGATGGCCCCATAGAAAATGAATGGAGAGCGGCTGCGCATGCGCAGTGCATCCTCCACCACTTTCAGGGCTCCGTTCTCTGTATAGGTGCGAGACCCAGGGGTGGGACCTGCACCTATCAGACAATGGGGGCATATCCTAGCGATATGCCCCCATTGTCTGAGATGAGACAACCCCTTTAAGCAAGTTCAAGAGGAAATGATCTCCAAATGGCATACATTTAAAGATGACACATTTCCTTTGTATTTTAAGCAGAAACCATTTTTTTTTTTTCATCTTTTACATTTTGAAAATGACAAATAAGGAAAAGGGCCCGAAGCAAAAGTTTGAGCACCCAGCATGGTTAGTACTTAGTAGCACCCCTTTGGCAAGTATCACAGCTTGTAAGCACTTTTTGTAGCCAGCCAAGAGTCTTTCAGTTCTTGTTTGAGGGATTTTCCTCGATTCTTCCTTACAGACGTCTTCCAGTTCTCTGGGATTCCTGGTCCATCTTGCATGAACTGCTCTTTTGAGGTCTATCCACAGATTTTCAATGATGTTTAGATGAGGGAACTGTGAAGGCCATGGTAAAACCTTCAGCTTTTGAGGTACTGTAGTCTATTGTGGATTTTGAGGTGTGTTTAAGATTATTATCTATTTGAAGAAGCCATCTTCTTTTCAACTTCAGCTTTTTTTTACAGTTGCTATTATGTTTGCTCCCAAAATTTGCTTAAATTTTATTGAATCCCCTATAACTGTGAAATGTTCTCTGTATGATTGATCCACCCCCATGCTTAATGTCTGGAGAGGTGTCCTTTTCTTGAATCACTTTGCCTTTTTTTCTCCAAACATACCTTTGCTCATTGAGGCCCAGGTGAAGGCAGGGCTTAATAAGACATTTTTATCATAGCAGGCCTGGGAATCTTCACAGGGCTTCAGACTACCATGACAAGCAATCGGCATCCTGTGATTTCACCAGTATCAACCGCGGCATCTGAGGGGTTAAATGCTGGTGTTATCTCTGATCACGGACAACACCCATGGTTGCCTGCTGTGTAACATAGCTGCCACTCACCAATTCCTGTAGAGATGCCCTCTTAACCTCTTAACATCTGCCATACATGTACAGCAGATGTCACAAAGGCGTTAAACACGGTAGCCAACTATTGAACATACATAACTTATAACACACGTTATCTTGTATCCAGTAATTCTCCATATTCATGTACACTTGTCTAGGGTAGAAACAGAATCCAACATAATGTCCAACATGCCAGAATCTTCTTTCCCCCAACATCATAAACTTTTAGATGGTTGTCCCTCTGCTGGGATCCCAGCTGATCATTTGTGATCTGTCAGGGAACCTGGTAGTAGGTGTTCATCTCCCCTGCAGCACCACCATAGGCAAAACAAAGCATTATACAGTGGCCTCTAAAGTCAATGGTCTAACCACGTGATACATGGATTTGCTGGGTCCTCCACAGTTAGACACTCTTTGTAGTTGCTCTCAAATTAAACTAATTCATGAAAATGTCAAAGTAGGGTTTCTCCTACATTAGTATTCTAAATAGTTTTGTAAGCCAGATAAAATAAGCTACGTAGATTGACATCAATGAATGCAGGTTGACCATACATGTACATTCAACAAAAATTTCTTAGACTAATTTGTATATTTGACAACAGGGCCATCACCTTGAGCCGAGAGGAGGTCCAGTGACAGTGATTGATTTGATAGTATTGACAAATGCAAAAGGGGTCTAGAAAGTGCTCTTCATACTTCAGAGAAACCCGTCTGTGCTGGGTCTTGTCCAAGTGCATCATGGTTTTGCAGGGGGCGACACTGTGATTAATGATCGTCTCTGATTTTGGACTCTGACTCTTCTTACTTTCACAATCACATGTGCTGTGCGCATTGAGGACTTTGCTGGTAGGGTAGAGTAGACAGAAGACATCTGTGGGAGGAGGTCCAGCGAGGTCATCTGGAGGAATATTTCAAGGTGACTAGTTAAAATGTATGAGAAGATAAAGTTGTTTCTTCTGTTTCTTATGCCTACACTGATGTGAAAAGTATTTGACCCCCTTTCCAGTATTATAGCATATCTCTATTACACAATAATGTAGTATAAAACAAGTAACACAGAACACATTAATTATTGCCGCAAAAGAAGTCTTCAATACGCATAGACGCAATTAGATGTCATTGCCCCTAAAATTTTCAGTATTTGTTGCAATTTTCTCCTACGATTTATACAAAATGGCAACAAAATCCGCAGATATGCGAAATTGTGGTAGAAATGCAGCAATTTCAGATCAACAGTATTACCATGATTTTGCAGGAACCCCCCCCCCCCCCACCGAAATATCAGTAGTAATAAGTCGGAGCAACAGGACTTGTTGCAATTTCTCTTAATGGTGTTTTGGTAGTCACCGGATATCACGATCGGCGTAACTGTCACATACGTGACACGGAGGGAGGAACAGAGGGAGGCCCTGCCCTAGTGAGAGGGAAGGTGGTGACCCCTGACTCACCTTGCGTCTGGCACCTGGCTGCCCTGTCGTCCCTAGACGGGTTCCTCACCCGTACGCCGATCACGTGCCTAAAACCCTGGCTTTCCCTAGGATGAGCCCTAGGTAGTGAACAGGGCGGTGGGAACACTAGTCCGCACCACTAGCTCTAGAGGAAAACACCAAGGGGAGGACAGACAATACAAACTAAACATATAATCCCAGGTGGGCAACAACAGGAGACAACAAAAGCCCAACAGGGATCCGGAGGGTAGCACTCTGGAACAACAACCAGATTCTCAGCTCCAGTGGGTCAGCATAGATGTCCAGGCAGGAAGCTCTATAACTGGCAACAAGAGAAGTGTGAGAGGAGAATATAAGGAGTTTGGGAGTGGCAGACAAGAAACAGCTGAGGAGGAGAAGCTACGGATCCCTGAGTGAGACAAAAAGGATAGCAAGGCAAACACAGAAAACAAACACTAAGAAACACCGTGATCTTTAGGCATAGAGCGCGCAGCCACCCGCTGCGACTTCCTGACCCCGGGTATAACGGAGTCAGACGTGGCTCTTGACACCCTCGTGACAGTACCCCCCCTTTCACGAGGGGCCTCCGGACACTCAGGACCAGGTCTCTCCGGATGAGAGACATGGAAAGCCTGAATCAACCTGTTGGCGTTTACCTCTGACGCTGGAACCCACATTCTTTCCTCGGGACCGTAACCCCTCCAATGCACCAGATACTGAAGAGAGCGGCGGACCCGACGAGAATCAACAATTCTGGATATTTGAAACTCCAGATTACCATCCACAACAACAGGAGGAGGTGGCAGCGGTGATGGTTCTAGAGGTGGAACATACTTCTTGAGCAACGACTTATGGAAGACGTTATGGATCTTAAAAGTCTGAGGTAGCTCCAGGCGAAAAGCCACAGGGTTAATGACGGCTACAATTTTATAAGGACCAATGAACCTAGGACCCAGTTTCCAAGAGGGAACCTTCAACTTAATATTCCTAGTAGACAACCACACATAGTCATTCACTCCTAGGTCCGGACCTGGCGACCGTTTCTTATCGGCCATGCATTTGTATTTACCACTCATATTTTTCAAGTTAGCTTGCACCTTCTGCCATACCGATGAAAGAGATGAAGAAAACCGTTCCTCTTCGGGAACCCCAGAAGACCCCCCCTCTTTGAAAGTACAAAATTGGGGATGAAAACCGTATGCACCAAGAAATGGTGACTTGCCAGTGGATTCCTGACGGCGATTATTTATGGCAAACTCGGCTAACGGTAAATATGATGACCACACCTCTTGGTTTTCAGACGCAAAACACCTTAAATATGTTTCTAGGTTTTGGTTGGTACGCTCAGTCTGTCCATTCGACTGAGGATGGAAAGCTGAGGAAAAGGATAAGTGTACCCCTAAACGGGTACAAAAAGCTTTCCAAAACTTAGAAATAAACTGGGTTCCCCGATCCGAAACCACATCGGAAGGGACCCCGTGAAGCTTCACGATTTCACTGATAAACACCTGAGCAAGAGTCTTAGCATTAGGAAGTGCGGGTAGCGCAATAAAGTGTACCATTTTGCTAAACCTGTCTACTACTACCAAGATAACTGTTTTACCCGCAGACAAAGGTAAGTCAGTGATGAAATCCATTGATAGATGTGTCCATGGTCTATTGGGGATGAAAAGTGGCAGTAAAGACCCTGCTGGACGTGTATGAGAGACTTTCGCGCGTGCACAAGTAGAACAAGTAGACACGAAATCTATTACATCCTGACGCAACCTTGGCCACCAAAAACGACGAGACAATAGCTCCAAGGTTGCTTTACTACCCGGGTGCCCAGCAAGTGCCGAATTATGATGTTCCTTCAATAACTCAAGACGCAGGTTTAACGGTACAAACAATTTCTCTGAGGGGCAAGAGGCCGGGGCGTCCCCCTGGGCCTCTAACACCTTTCCCTCTAGAACAGAGTGTACAGCCGAGACAACCACTCCTCTTTGTAAAATAGGTACCGGATCACTAACATTACCCCCTCCAGGGAAACTACGAGACAATGCGTCTGCCTTGGTATTTTTTGCCCCAGGACGATAGGTGATTACAAAGTTAAATCTGGTAAAGAATAGCGACCACCTAGCTTGTCTAGGGGTGAGACGCTTAGCCGATTCTAGGTACAGAAGGTTTTTGTGATCCGTAATTACCGTGACGGGGTGGATTGCTCCCTCTAAGAAGTGACGCCACTCTTCAAACGCCAGTTTAATCGCCAACAGTTCCCTATTTCCAATATCATAGTTCTTTTCTGCTGCAGATAATTTTTTGGAAAAGAAAGCGCAAGGACGCCATTTGCCAGGAGACGGACCCTGAGACAATACAGCCCCCACTCCCACCTCCGACGCATCAACTTCAACAATAAAAGGCTGGGAGACATCAGGTTGAATTAGAACAGGTGCCGAGGTAAATCTCTCTTTTAGAGAGGAAAATGCAATTTTAGCGGCGTCAGACCATTTAGAAAAATCAGTCCCCTTCCTAGTCATGTCAGTAAGGGGTTTAACGATCACTGAATAATTTTTAATAAACTTTCTGTAGAAATTTGCGAAACCCAAAAACCGTTGTAGAGCTTTAAGGTTCTCAGGAAGATCCCAATCTAAAATTGCCTGGACCTTCCCAGGATCCATACGGAAACCTGAAGCAGATAATAGATATCCCAGGAATTGTATTTCCTGAACGGCGAAGACACATTTTTCAATTTTCGCATATAATTTATTCGTCCGTAGGACCTGCAGTACTTGCCTGACATGTACTTCATGTGTTTTCAGATCAGCCGAATAAATTAAGATATCATCTAGGTATATGACTACAAACCTGCCGATGAGATGACTAAAAATATCATTAACGAAATGTTGGAAGACAGCAGGGGCATTGGTCAGACCGAAAGGCATGACTAAATTTTCGTAATGCCCCTCAGGGGTGTTAAAAGCTGTCTTCCACTCATCCCCTTCCTTGATACGAATCAGATTGTAGGCCCCCCTAAGATCAAGTTTGGAGAACCACCTAGCACCCGCAATCTGATTAAAAAGGTCAGGAATGAGAGGAAGAGGGTATGGGTCTCGGACGGTTATCCGGTTTAGCTCACGGAAATCTAGGCAAGGACGCAGGCCCCCATCTTTCTTTTTAACAAAGAAAAACCCTGCAGCCACGGGTGAAGAAGAGGGTCTGATGTGTCCCTTGGCCAGACTCTCGGAGATATAATCTTTCATGGCTTGTCTCTCGGGACCCGAAAGATTATACAACCTGGACTTGGGTAATTTTGCACCGGGAATCAGGTTAACCGGGCAATCATAAGGACGATGAGGTGGTAGCTTCTGACAACCCTTTTCAGAAAAAACGTCCTCAAAGTCCGAAATAAATGTAGGTAGGGAAGCTATGGAGGCGATTAAGCAATTGTTATTTAAGCAATTCTCTCTGCAATGCTCACTCCACTCCAATATCTCCCTGGCCTGCCAATCCACCACTGGATTGTGCGCTACCAACCAGGGAAGACCCAATACCACAGGAGAGGGAAGGCCCTCCAGAACGTAACATGAAAGACGCTCCTTATGGTGGTCCCCTACCCGAAGATGTAAGTTATGGACAACGTGAGTGAGGTTTCTCTGAGACAGAGGAGCAGAGTCAATAGCGAATATGGGAATGGGTCTCTGCAGCGTACAGAGAGACAGACCCATAGTGCGGGCAAAATGGGCATCTATCAAATTTACCCCTGCACCACTGTCTAGAAAAAAAGAAATAGTCTCCGTCTTAGCGCCAAAAACAATAACCGCTGGCAACACAAATTGAGATGTTCGTATGGAGGAAACGTATACCCCCCGGCTGACATCCTCCGCACAGCCTGGGGTTAGTAGTTCCGACGGTCTTTTGTTTTTGGGAAAGGAGGGACAGACATTAATGAAATGACCCCTCTCCCCCACAGAAAAAACAAGCCCCCCCCCTACGGCGAACCTCAGGAGGACGGACCTGACGAGAAGTTCCTCCTAGCTGCATAGGCTCATCCAAGTCAGTACAGACTAACTGCTGCTTGGAAGAGGTTACCGATTGCTCAGGAATTTTCGATCTCTCCCTAAGACGTCTATCTATCCTGATAGAGAGGGACATAACAGCATCAAGGGAAAGGGGAGTCTCATACAGCGCCAGCGCATCCTTAACCCTTTCAGATAACCCAGAGCAGAACTGACTCCTGAGAGCCGGGTCGTTCCACTGAGTATCCGTAGCCCACCTGCGGAACTCTGAGCAATATTCCTCTGCTGGCCGATCTCCTTGTAGGAGTCTCCGTAACTTCGACTCAGCCAGGGCGACACGGTCAGGGTCATCATATATGAGACCCAAAGCCCCAAAAAATCCCTCCACTGACCGGAGAGCCTGGGAACCAGGGGGTAACGAGAACGCCCAGGATTGCGGGTCCCCCTGAAGCAGGGAAATAACAATCCCCACCCGCTGTTCTTCATTACCTGAGGAGTAAGGGCGCAGCTTAAAATATAATTTGCAGGCCTCACGGAACAACACAAATTTGTCCCTTCCCCCAGAGAATCTGTCAGGAAGAACAACCTTGGGTTCTGTAACAACCTGGTTACCCATAGCAACCGCTGGGCTTACGGTCTGCTGCATTTGCTGCTGCTGTTGGAGGACAGACGCCTTCAATCCTGCCACCTCCAAAGACAGGCCTTGAAGCTGTTTTGCCAAAGCAGCAATAGGATCCATATTGGATTCTAAGTAGAGAAAAAAAAATTAAATAATTTTTTTTTTTTTTTTTTTTCTCAAAAAATAAGGGCCAGTTATAATATCACGATCGGCGTAACTGTCACATACGTGACACGGAGGGAGGAACAGAGGGAGGCCCTGCCCTAGTGAGAGGGAAGGTGGTGACCCCTGACTCACCTTGCGTCTGGCACCTGGCTGCCCTGTCGTCCCTAGACGGGTTCCTCACCCGTACGCCGATCACGTGCCTAAAACCCTGGCTTTCCCTAGGATGAGCCCTAGGTAGTGAACAGGGCGGTGGGAACACTAGTCCGCACCACTAGCTCTAGAGGAAAACACCAAGGGGAGGACAGACAATACAAACTAAACATATAATCCCAGGTGGGCAACAACAGGAGACAACAAAAGCCCAACAGGGATCCGGAGGGTAGCACTCTGGAACAACAACCAGATTCTCAGCTCCAGTGGGTCAGCATAGATGTCCAGGCAGGAAGCTCTATAACTGGCAACAAGAGAAGTGTGAGAGGAGAATATAAGGAGTTTGGGAGTGGCAGACAAGAAACAGCTGAGGAGGAGAAGCTACGGATCCCTGAGTGAGACAAAAAGGATAGCAAGGCAAACACAGAAAACAAACACTAAGAAACACCGTGATCTTTAGGCATAGAGCGCGCAGCCACCCGCTGCGACTTCCTGACCCCGGGTATAACGGAGTCAGACGTGGCTCTTGACACCCTCGTGACACCGGACTGGCTTTCGTAAGTAGAATGTATTAAATACTAGTAATGTTATTTTATGCCAGAGGTTCCTTGTACAAGTCATTCTAATCGAGAAAGCCAGTCAGATGACTAGTGAAACGCCTTCAAGTGAAAATGCAAGTCCAGTCCTTATTACTACTGATATACCATGACCTGGATGAATGAGAACCTTCACAGAAATAACTTGCCCAAGAAAAATATATTTTGGTCCAATGCAAATGATTTTTCATCGTGAAACATATCTTTTTCTGTGCATGACCCTTTCCTAACAAGCATCCCGGTATAAAAGAAGAAAACTGAAACACTCATCGCATTGTGGGGATGTCTTTTATATATGCGCCTAGCTAGAGGCTGCAAGACTCCATCAAACCATAGTTAGTGTCCTCATAATGGTAAAACATGGTGCCTCTGCAAAAAAACGCAATTCTTGAGAGATTACCATTGTTGGTACTCCTGTTATGGAAGCTTATATTTTAAGGTTCACTACCCAATTTCTAAAAATATTTGGGTCCAGACACTTAGATCATGACCAGTTGCTAGATGTCAAGTTGTAGTGATCTGTTCCCACTGGTTCCCAGTTTCTACAGCCTTGGAGAGATGCAGAGACTACAGACCAAAGAAAGTCTATTACTTGAGGAGAGTCAAATAGACTTGAGGATCAGAGGAATGCTGCAGCCCATCCATTCCAGTAGCTGGTCGATGCCTTAGAGCAGGGTCACATTGGCTCTGAGACTGTAGTACAAAGTTCATAGTTCATACTTCATGGTGGCACGTTTTATCTCCATCTCTAACCTCTAGACATCACAATCTTCTGCATTAAAGTCCTGAATTTTCTACAAAATCTCCTAAAATTCTCACGCAGGGTCACTAGCTTCTGCAAGTGGTTGGGTTTCTTCGCATGACGCCATGTAGGCATGACGAGACACTGGACGACTCTTCTTGCTATAACATGAAGATAGACAACCATTTTTAGGAAATTCTAAACAAGCAGGTAATGAGTATAAATTTGTCTTTCACAGTCTGCAAAATATGACCGAGGAAACCCAAATCTAAGGTTTTCTTTCCACCATTTCAAAACTGAGAACTGGGTGGACACCCGAACAGATGAAGGTCTCTTCAAGCCACTTGCAGGATATTCCTGAGAAGGGATTGACATCAAATGGTGTTTAGTGGTTCCTTTCAGAAACCGGACATAATAATGGTAGATCGATGATATCCAGTCTGCTCTAATAAATCTGCAAACCTTTTTGGTCTTCTCTACCACAAGTCAAGGATCTGTGTTAGGTGATGTCATGTGACTTTTTTTTTTTAAATCTTAAGCTCCTTCCTAATGATGAGGAGAGGATACACAAAGCTTACAGTCCCCAGGGGCAATGATCTGTCCCATTAGGAGGATCAGCAACGAGAATCCGACACAGGCACAGCAGCGGGGACATTGCAGCCATCTGTTGCCCTCTTTGTCACATTAAAGTGCAACGTTATCATCACTATTATCAGAAATGACATAGTCGTGCAAGATCTCTTAGGGTTAGAATCATGCTGACTAGTTTTTAGGAGAGGGAAATATTTGGGAAAAATGGGAATATAGTGCAAATAGCTCCATATGTTGCTCGTTGCAATTATATATAACATTTATTGATTATGGTAACATCTTGATTGAGGGATCCTTTATTCTTGGGAAATCACACTTTTACCACATACTATATTTATGAATGTGTCAGTTGCTCCCACAGAGTTGTCACCCAGCTTTTGTAAATTACAGCAAATCTACCAACGTATGCAATGAAATACTAGAAAACGGAGAGCATTCAAATGGTTGCCCAAAACTTTTAAAAAATAGTCTAATGCAGGAAATGTGATAAAAAGGAATAAAAAAAAAAAAAAAAAGCTCATCTAAGTGCTAGGGCGCCTCCCCCTAGGGCCCTCTATGTAAAACGCGTCCCAGGTGTAGGAATGCTGAGTGGAATGTTGAGGCTTAAAATGTCACCTTTATATGTGTCACGGTGCTCCTACCTGGATACGGCTGGACCCTAGGCTTTGGCTCCGAAGCAATAAATAGGGGGAAAAGTTGAGGGAATAAAAAAAAAGATTGAGTCCAGACCTTGTATGTAGTTGAACAGCAGCTTTACTTTGCATAAACGTTCTCCAAAATGGCTTACAGTCTTGGTCCTAGCAGGCTTTAGCATTAAAACTGGCAGGTAAACTCGACCCTGCTACATCTGCTTCTCTCTGGCTCTGGTGTACTGACAGGCTGACTGTATGACTTTGCTTTTTCTGTATGCTGCACTTTTCTTTGTATGGTCTGTCTCTAGATTCTGGCTCCTGTGGCTTTACACCTTGGCCTCTATGGCCAGCAGAGCTTAAGGTGCTCTGGCTGGCGTGGGCGCATCCAGCAGAGACGTGCCCCGATACACCCTTCCCCTAGCAGGGGGTAAGCTAGACTAACTGGATTTCTGCCCCAACCTTCCTGCAGGAAGTAGGACTTGCCCACTTCTCTCCAGAGGGGGGTTAGAATGGAATGGACGGTTCCATTCTATCTACACACCGCTTTGCCGTGTTTGCTGCCACCTACTGGTGAACCAGGCACATTACATGTGAACATAACAGTTGCAAACCAAATAGGAATGCACAGTGTGGAGAACCTGGAATAAATGCATAAAATGACATACATGTTAGCAGACACAGATGGAACCCGGGTGCAGTAGTGGTAACGCCACTCTGGGGTGTTACATAAGGCTGAGACTACTTACTAGTTTGCTTTGCTACAGAGATGACATGCCGTACCCATGACCACTGCAGCTATCACCTCTGAGGTTGGTGACTGGCTGCAGTGGTCAAATTTGTGCATGGTCAAGTCATTGCTGTAGCTACGTAGACAAAGACTGGCAGAAACTGGTAGTGATTTTTGTTTATCAAATTTCATTCTTTTAGACTAATTAGGTAATTTCTTTATCTATAAGGAATGTGCCATTCAGACGTTGGGGAGAGCTGGGTGATAGTTGGCCGTTTTGGTTGTTCTCTAAATTTCCCATAACAGATTTAGGCTACATTCCCATCTGTGTCAGAAGCTCAGTTTGGGGCTTCTATCACAAAGTTCATCAAATATTGTGGAGAGAAAGGTTCTGCATGCAAGACTGTTTTCTCTGCTAAATAATTTTCCACCGAACGGTAACTAAATGGATCCCATTATAGTCATTGGGATCTATTAGGCTCCATTTGCTTCACTTATTTGCTGAATCCATCAATTCCATTATTTTTGTTCGTCTGCTCCTATAGGCCTAGGCCTGGTGCCTGAGGAAGCCCATAGGTTACTTAAGAGGGCACCGGTATTAAAAATAGCACATGGTAGTTGGGGGCCCAGTCACCGGTTAGCAGAGCCATTTTATTTTACTGCTTTAACTTTTCATCCAGAACAGATGTCTACAAGTAACTAGACACATCAGATTACTGTTTTAGGTTTGGTGCTCCTCATCAGTGTAAGAATTGTCCTGCAGAGGAGGATAAGACATCAACTAAACAGTATAATCAGTAAACTAGACATACAGTAGGTATAGAGGAAGCCGTGGTTAGAAACCTCTGGTTCTTGAGGGGGCTCAAAACCCTCTCTGCTTCATAAGAAGACACCAGTAATATACCGTATTTTTTACTTCATAAGGCACACTTTTTTCTTCCAAAAGTGGGGGGGAAAATGGCACTGAATCTTATGGAGTGAATACCAGTGAGCACTTACATTATGGCAGTACTCAGCAGGACCTGAGAGCAGTGAATACAGCACTCCTGGTGCTGGCTGTACTCACCACTCCTTGATCTTCTTTACGAGCCACACTGCACTGTCCTGACTGCGTACAGCATCAGGTTATACTGCTCAAACTATGTCCTGACACTGTGCAACATCAGGTCACAATGCATCAAGGCACACTGAGAAGGCCTGGGAGCGGTGAGCACAGGAAGAGCCACTGGATGTGCAGAGTGGCGGTGCCATCCAAAGCAGAAGAGGTAACTTAATTTATTTTATGTCTGATAGAGTCTGATCAAAGGTCTAATGAGGAATGGGGATCTGATCTGAGGTCTCATGGGGGTCTGATCTGAGATCTGATGAGAATTAAGGGTCTGATGAAGATTGGGGGTCTGATTTGGGGTTCTGATCTAAAGTATGATGAAGATTGGGGTCTGATCAGAGGTCTGATGAAGATTGGAGGTCTGCTTTAAGGGTCTGATCTGATGTCTGATGAAGATTGGAGGTCTGATCTGAGGTGTGATGAAGATTTAGGGTCTGATCTGAGGTCTAATGAAGATTGGGGGTCTGATCTGAGGTCTGATGAAGATTGGGGTCTGCTTTGGGAGTCTGATAAAGATTGGGGGTCTGATCTGAGGTCTGTTTCTCTAAATCTTAGGTGTTTGGTGGGTTTTTGAACTTCAGTTTACGCATCAGTCTAACAAAGCAATTTGCTGAAATGCCTAAAACCTTATTCATATAGATTTATCAAATTCTAGTGGGAATTTTATTTTTATTTTTTATCCCACTACATAAAAATTATGTAAGCATGGATATACTTTCAATAGAGACTGTCAATATAGTTTGTGGAAGATGGGACCTAGTTAGGGATAACCCCGTTCCCCATTACACTGTACCACCCCCACAGTTATCAACCAAGAGCGAGATGCCAATTTGAAGGTCATGCTGCCTTTCACTCTAATGTAAGATAAAAAGGGGATAAAAGTAATGGGGTGTTCTTTCCTGCTGTAGGGAAGAGATGCAAATGCATGGAAGTGGAGGATGGCATTTAAATCTCTTTTCAAGGGTCCTCTCCCCCATATATATTCCTGAGTATCAAGAAGAAGAATATGCAGATGCATAACGTAAAAAAAAGCAAAACACAAATGTAAATGTTAGATTGTATGTAGAAAATGAAAGGGAAGTGCCTCTTTCTATTGACTGGTTAACATTATTGATCCCTCTTCTGGATGGCAAATTATTAGGTATACTTGGATTTTTGACACTAAATATTTGCACAACTGATCAATATGCACATGTGTAGAGCAATAGGACATATGTAGTCCTTTCTTTATCTGCCGGCTGACTCCCTTAAGGATTAGAACATGATGCCTTTAATCTCGGGTCAGGGTTATTACTTTCACATCTGATCCCTTCGCTGCTGAGGCTATGTAACACCATTAATGGCGTAGTGTTTATCCTTATTGATTGGATGTTACATTGTAATCCTGTTAAATTTAAGCAATTTGATGCAGTCTTCTTCACATGATGTGCAGGACGGTAAATGTATGTTTTTTATCGATGGACCTTTATCCCTTTCTGGCAAATGGAGCAAATTTTTTAAACTTTTTTAAATAATTGTTGTTATATAGTTGGTAAGGTTGAAAGAAAGACACAGGTCTGTGAAGCCCAACCTATAATTCAGCTGAGTGGATCCAGAGGAAGGCAAAAGCTCTTGGATACCAATTGCCCCTTTTAAGAGAACTTTTTTTCCCGAATCCAAATCTGGCAATATCATGTCTGCTTTTTGAAATTTCACTTAGAATAAAACCGTCTTCTTTACATGATGTGAAGGCCGGTAAATGTATGTTTTTTATGGATGGACATTAATCCCTCGCTGGGAACTAGAGCACATTTTTGAAACTTTTTAAATAGCATATAGGTGTATAGTTTATATGGTTGAAAAAAAAGACACAGGTCCGTGAAGTCCAACCTATAATTCAGCTGTGTTGATCCAAAGGTCCAACTTTTTTTAGAAGATTTTTTTTCCCCAAATCCAAATCTGGCAATATCGTGTCCATTGTGTTTTATAGTGTAAATGCACTGATGCACCATTATTATGAATCCCCTGTGCCTTTTTCTTTCCCCCAGGGGCTGTCTTTGATAAAGAATTCTGAATGTTAAGAAATATGCCATAAGCTACACTAATGTAATAAGATCTCCCTTATGGTCTCTCCTACCACTACCTCCATTCTCTACCAAAGTGCAGCCTTAGAACAAGAATTAACAAAAACATTTCACAACTTGGATTACCATCTGACATGCAAGGTACAAATTCGGTGGTAGGAGCCCTCAGATGTTGGAGGACAATTGCCCCTTTTGCCCTTCCTATAATTCAGCCCTGTGTGTCTTAGGCCTCCTGCACCCTATGGTATTATTTGTATTGCTTTGTATTGCTCTGTAATACAGTGGTGTGCATGAGGCCGCCTTGTACCCTCTTGTGCCTTGAAGGGGTTGTCTAGCCTTGTGCACATTTTTAACTAACCCCGGGAGCGTGTTGCACCTAATGAAAAAATCATACTTGCCTGCTCAATGCCACCCTGTCTCCATAGGCGTGCGCACGGGGTGTGCCGGGTGTGCCTGGGCACACCCTAATCAAGCCTGTTGGACGGCAAATACTAAAGACCGCCTCATTAGTACCGGAGGACCAGGAAGCAGTGAACGCTATGTACTTACCACTTCCTGGTCCTCGGCTGTCTGCTGTACAGCATGAGGCGCTTTGTGACGTCACGCTGTGCGCGCCAGTTCAGAGCACAGCCAACAGCAGGAGGAAGAGGATCACGGGCGGCGAGGAGCCGCGGCGTCCAGGAGCAGAGAGGTAAGTGTTTTTTTATTTTCTAAAAAATTAGGCTGCTGGGGGCATAATGGAGGCTAATGAGGCATAATGGGGCTAGTGAGGCATATGGGGGCTAATGAGGCATATAAGGGCTAATGAGGCATATCAGGGCTAAAATGAGGCATATGGGGGCTAAAATGAGGCATATGGGGGCTAATGGGGCATAATGGGGGCTAATGGGGCATAATAGGGGCTAATGAGAGGCATAATGGGGGCTAATGAGAGGCATAAAGGGGGCTAATGAGGCATAAGGGCTGATAATGGGGGCTAATGAGGCATAAGGGCTGATGATGGGGGCTAATGAGACATAATGGGGGCTAATGAGGCATATGGGGGCTAATGAGAGGTAAAATGGGGGCTAATGAGAGGTATAATGGGGGCTAAAGAGGCATAAGGGCTCATAATGGGGGCTAATGGCATAAAGGCTATATATATATATATATATATATATACACACACGCGCGCGATGTGTGTGTTTGTGCTTTAGGGTGCACACCCTAATGCAATAGGCTGAGCACGCCTATGCCTGTCTCCAATGACTGGCCTCAAGTGGCAGGTGACCCAGTAATGATGTGCTGCTTTGGGAAATGCCAATAACTGACTGCAGCGGTGAATGTGACCCCCATCTGAACGCTTATAGGATGGGGAATACAAGATGGGCGCCAGAAGGGAGTATGATTTTTTTTCATTTGGTACTGTATGTCAAGCTCCTGGGGCTAATTAAAAATGCCCATGAGGACAATCACTTTAACCTCCTCACAGCCACATTAAAATTGGAAATACCCTACTAAAAATGTCTCTTTTTTATTGTAGATTTTTAATATGTGTCTGCAGTAAATCATGTTGGCGCACAACTCAGGGCTCACAATTGCATTTTTGACCCTTTAGTGGCAAAATTAATTTGAGCCTTTTAAGGAATAGTAACATGTTCCCCCTTTGTAGCAGTCATAACTTTTTATTTTTTCCTTCTAATTTTTATTTTTATTTTGCAGGATGAGTTGCAGGCTTTTTAGGAACCATTTTAGTGTATATATAGTGTATTCCATTTTTTTTTAGGGGAAACATTATTATTTCATTTTAGGGAAAGGATTACAAAAAGAAAATTTTTACATT
Organism: Bufo gargarizans; assembly: GCF_014858855.1. Taxonomy (NCBI): domain Eukaryota; kingdom Metazoa; phylum Chordata; class Amphibia; order Anura; family Bufonidae; genus Bufo; species Bufo gargarizans. Next base: position 591,998,973 of record NC_058082.1, on the reverse strand, counting down.
ATTTTGTGGAATTTATTTATGGCGTTCACTGTGTCGTATCACTAACATAACTTTATTATATGGGTCAGTACAATGATGATAATGCCACATTTCTATCTATTATTTTTTTTACTATTTTTCTTTCCTCCTGCAGACTGTCTGCAACTGCTCCCCCTCCTCCTCCAGACTGATGTCTCTGGATATATGAGCTATGGATTGCTTGAAAGCTGGCATTCCAAGCGTTCAAAAAATACCAGAATGACAACATAATCTTCAGTACAGGGGAAGATATCACTGATAGAAATTGGGATGCAGTAAATGTAGCTCAAAGTAAAAGTAAAAAGCAGGTATTCCTGACTTGATTTCTATGGATTGCTTGAAAGCTGGCATTCCAAGCGTTCAAAAAATACCAGAATGACAACATAATCTTCAGTACAGGGGAAGATATCACTGATAGAAATTGGGATGCAGTAAATGTAGCTCAAAGTAAAAGTAAAAAGCAGGTATTCCTGACTTGATTTCTAACAGTGATATCTCCTGCTAATGTTGTCATGCCAGCTGGAATGCCAGCTTTCAAACAAGACCAGGCCCATGTCTCTAGCTGCTATCAATCAGGAGATATTAGCAGCTAAAAACTACACGCTGCCATCGGCAACAAGCATGCACGGCTAAAGTGTCACGGCTGTGTCATGGTCTGGTGGTAGTGGACCGTGACACTTTAGCCGTGCATGCTTGTTGCCAGTGGCTATCCCTAATGTATAACGTTTGTGCATCCTAAATATCAGTGACATTAATTCTGTGTAATTTTTTATTATCCGCTGGTGACAGTGACAAGGCGAGCAGTAAGGGACGGGGAAGTAGCCGTGCTGCTGGTGCTGCACTCAGAGGCTGTTGCCCTGGGGGCAGTGAAACTGTGCCTGCTACTAGAGTACCAGTGCCAGTTTGCAGGGCGGCGCAGGACACCACTCTCGAAGTCAGACCAGTGTGACCAGATGGTCGGTTGGATTGCAGCAGATAATGCTTCCAGTCGGTTAAGCACCACCCTGTCTTCCACAAAGTCCAGTCTCGATAGCCAAGAGTCTGGTCAACAGAATACTCACCCTGATATTCCTTCCACCCACCATGGAGAGTCTTGGCAAACAAGTGATCCCACACTCGGATATTCTGAGGAGCTGTTTTCATCGCCATTCCTTAATTTGGGCCTCTCGCCAAGCCAGCTTGAAGAGGGACATGAGGAGATCTTGTGCCTTGATTCCCAAACTCTGGAGCATCCACAGTCAGAAGAAGATGATGGTGGGGAACGCCAATTAGTGTTTCACGACGTGGATGATGATGATGAGACACAGTTGCCAATAAGTAAACCGCAATTAGTGTCTCAAGAGGTTCATGATGAGGATGAGACACAGTTGTCAGTAACTGAGGTTGTTGTTAGGTCAACAAGTCAGGAGGATGACCAGAGTGAGGAAGTGGAAGAGGAGGTGGTGGACGATGAAGTCACTGACCCAACCTGGGAAGGTGGCAAGCCAAGCGAGGACAGCAGTACAGAGGGGGAGGGATCCGCAGCACCATAACAGGCTGGAAGAAACAGTGGGGTGGCAAAAGGGAGAAGGCGGGCCACACCAAACAGGCCTGCAACTGTTCCCCGGAGCACTACCTTGCGGTAGGTGTTCCTCAGTCTGGCGCTTTTTTGAGGAAAGAATTGTCATTTGCAACCTGTGCCATACCAAAATGACCAGGGGCATGAACACTAGCAACCTCACCACCACCACCATGATCCGCCACATGGCATCAAAGCACGCAAATTGGTGGGCCGAACTCCTGGGTCCACAACCAGTGTGTGCAGGTCACTCCACTGCCTCCTCTTCCCCTGTGTTACGTGCTGGCCAATACGCTGTCCAAGACGCAGGCTCGGGTGCCTCCCGCCATGCACCTGAAACTTTGCAAGCACCATCAGCTAGCACATCCACTTCTGTGTCCCAGCGCAGCATACAAATGTTTATACCCCAGGCCTTTGAACGAAAGCGCTAATACCCGCCCACCCACCCACAGACCATAGCACTAAATGCGCACCTTTCCAAATTGCTGGCCCTGGAAATGTTGCCATTTAGGCTTGTGGACACTGAGGCTTTCCGCAGCCTGATGGTGGCAGCTGTCCAGCGGTACTCTGTCCCCAGCCGCCAATAATTTTCACGGTGTGCAGTCCCAGCCTTACACCAGCATGTGTCCGTAACATCACCCGTGCCCTGACCAACGCAGTTATTGTAAAGGTACACTTAACGACTGACACATGGACAAGTGCTTTTGGCCAGGGACGCTACATTTCCCTGACGGCACACTGTGTGAACGTTGTGGAGGCTGGGAGTGAGTCGTACCCTGGGATGGCACAGGTGCTACCGACGCCAGGGATTGCGGGCCCTACTTCCATTGGTGATTTCGCCGCCACCTACATTAGTGGCTGCAACCCCCCCTTTTCCTCCTCCGCCTCCTCCTCCACTTCCACCTGTGAATTATCATTTTGCAGCACCAGTCAGCCATCAATCAGTAGCTGGAAGCAGTGTAGCACTGCAGTGGGGAAGCGGCAACAGGCCTAGCTTAAACTGATCTGCTTAGGTGACAAACAGCACACCGCCGTAGATCTGTGGCAGGGGATAAGGGACCAGACTGAGCTGTGGCTCTATCACTCAACCTACAACCAGGCGTGTCTGATAATGGCCGTAACTTGGTGGCGCCTTTGGAGCTCGGTAAGCTTACACACATACCATGCCTAGCCCACTTGTTCAACCTAGTGGTTCAGAGGTTTCTCAAAACCAACCCGAATTTGCCTGAGCTACTGGTGAAGGTGCGCCATGTGTGTGCCCATTTCCGCAAGTCATCGACAGCTTCCGCCGGTCTGGCAACGCTGCAGCAGCGCTTTCAATTGCCAGCTCACCGACTGTTGTGCGACGTGAGCCTGCGCTTGAACTCGACGTTCCACATGTTGGCCAGGCTTTGTGAGCAGCAGAGTGCAGTAGTGATATGCCTGCTGCAACATGGTCGTCGCCTTTCCAGTCAGCTTCCGCTCTTCACAAGCGACGAGTGGGCATGGATGTCTGACCTCTGTGAGGTTTTACGCAACTTTGAGGAATCAACACAGATGGTGAGCGGCAATGCCGCTATTATCAGCGTAACCATCCCATTTCTGTGTCTTCTCAAACACTCGCTGCTGACAATGAAGGCGGACGCTTTGCATGTGGAAGAGGTGGAAATGGGGGAAGAAAGTACACAGGGTGATAGCCAAACCATTCTCAGTTCGTCTTCTCAGCGCGAATTGGATGATGAGAAGGTGGAGCAGGAGATGGTTGCCTCTGCTACAGAGGGTAGTACCCATGGAAGTTTTATTCTATCTGTTCAGCGTGGATGGGGAGAAGATGAGGAAGAGGATGAGGAGTTAAGAGTCATCCTCCTGATGAAGACAGTGAAGTGTTGTCTGTTGGGACTCTGGCACACATGGCTGACTTTATGTTAGGCTGCCTTTCCCGTGACCCTCGTGTTGTACGCATTGTGGCCAACACCATATACTGGTTGTTCACTCTTCTCGACCCCCGCTACAAAGAGAACTTTTCATCTCTCATTCCTGTGGTGGGGAGGACAAGCAAAATGGTGCAATACCAGAAGGTCCTTGTGGAAAAATTGGTCCAAAAATTTCCAGCTGACAACGCTGGCTGCACAGTACGTAGTTCCTTGGCCAACCAAGGAGGGGAGACGAGGGGAACATACAGCAGTTACAACAGAGGCAGGGCAACACTCTCCAAGGCCTGGGATAGTTTTATGACACCCCACCAGCACCCCGCGCCTAGTGTCACAAAGAGAGAAAATTTTTGGAAGATGGTGACGGAGTACGTAGCAGACTGTGTCCTCAGTGATCCCTGTGTGCCTTACAACTATTGGGTGTCCAATCTGGACACGTGGCACGAATTGGCGCTCTACGCCTTGGAGGTTCTGGCCTGCCCTGCCGCCAGCGTTTTATCAGAGTGTGTATTTAGTGCTGCTGAAGGCATAATAACTGATAAGCGCATCTAACTGTCGACTGAAAAAGCTGACAGGTTGACTCTTATCAAAATGAACAAGGCCTGGATTGCCCCTGACTTCTCTACTCCACCAGAGGAAAGGCACTCTAAATGTGGCTTTTATTGTGTATTGAATACATTGTATTCCCATGCACCCCTTTCACCACAAAAAAGGGTATATAGTTCAATCTCCCTTTTCTCATTGTCCTCCTCCTCCTCCATCATATCAGCATGCTTATTAGGCTGCCCTCGCTCCTAATGTTTTAGAGGGTCAGCTCAGCAGCAGGCCCTCACTCATAATGTTTTAGAGGGTCACCAGCAGGTCCTCACCCATAATGTTTTTGAGGGTCATCAGCAAGCCCTCAAACACAATCTTTTTGGGGGTCACCAGCAGGCCCTCAACCATAATGTTTTAGAGGGTCAGCTCAGCAGCAGACCCTCACCCCTAAATTTTTAGATGGTCAGCTCGGCAGCAGGCCCTCGCCCACAACATTTTTTAGATGGTCAGCTCGGCAGCACGCCCTCGCCCACAATTTTTTTTAGATGGTTAGCTCGGCAGCAGGCCCTCGCCCACAAAATTTTTTAGATGTTCAGCTCGGCAGCAGGCCCTCACCCCTAATATTTTAGATGGTCAGATCAGCAGCAGGCCCTCACCCCTAATGTTTTAGAGGGTCACCAGCAGGCCCTTGCTCCTAATGTTTTTGAGGGTCACCAGCAGGCCATCAATCATAATTTTTCAAGGGTGTGTATGATGCCCTCCTTTATGTGTAATAAATGGTGTATTGGAGTGCCGGTTCCTTGTGATTTTTGGCAGCCCTTTCCCTTAGTGCATAGGCTTTATGAGTGTAGGAGTCCCACTACCTGAACAATTGTACCACAATGTGAATTAGGCCCTCCATTATGTGATATACAGGATGTATCAGAGTGCCTTTTCCTTGTAATTTTTGGCAGCACTTGCACTTTATATACAAGTAAATATAGAGGAAAGAATGTTTCCTAAAAAAAATTCCTCTAAAATAGATTTTATCTTTGGTTTTGTGCGTATTATTGTCAGTCTGTAAAAGTGGCGTACTATTCAGACAACAACGTTCCCAGCAGCGACCTGGGAGTCAAAGATGCACCCAGACATCCTCCCCATGCTGTTCCAGAACCATTTCAGTGGTGTTTCCATCAATTTCTGACCTTTTCCTATGAACCAGACACCCTCCCCTCTTCAGAGCAGGGGGTGTCTGGTTTAATGCTCTGGTTCTCCCATTGACTTCCATTGTGCTCGGGTGCTAGGTAGAGCACACGAGCATCCCGAGGTATTCTACTCGAGCACCCGAGTACTTTGGTGCTTGACCAACAAAATATGCCTCTAACCTTGTGATGGTTTTCATAACTATAGGGGATTGAGCAATCTTTTTAGTAGAGGAGCCAAAAAGCAATCCTGAGGGGTGTGTGGTGGTGGAATATAACACTAAGTAGGAAGCTTAAAATTACATTTTACCTTAGGATTTGCCTTCCATATAATGTCAAGGTTTCCTCCTGCATCCCAAATTTCTGCTTTTACATAGGGCCACAATAGGTCCCATGGCGTCTGGCTGAAGAAAACCCACGTGAAGCTGACAGATTTTTAGTCCTTCTTGATAATACATCCTGCAGTATGCAATGATAAAAGCATTGAACATGAGCTTGTTTAGCTTAGTTATAGGGACATACCTAACCTTGTAGCAGCCCATGACACTACTGTGGGGCTTCTGGAGAGAGGAGTCCCATTCCAGGATGGTCTGTTCCCCGTGTAATGGATAGTGAGAACCTACAGGATGTCCTATGTGGTCAGTAGTGTGGTGGTGTCAGGTAGCTCCTGAAAGGGGCCTAGATTGTATCTTTGCTATGGGGCTCTCAGTCCTTTGTGTGCATCACTGGCCCTCAGAGTGAATTGATCAGAAGGGCCCAAGGTATCCCAGTCTGAATAGAAGAGGTAGGGCACAGATTACTTTGGATGATGCCTGTGAAGTATCTTCATCTTTTTTGCTCACCTCCATATGGTCTATTTTCCTACAGTATATTAATAACCATATTATACAATACCTATTTCTATGGGGTCAACTTTGACCAAATAATAGTTATATATACATGTGACGAAACCAACCTCGCCACTGGGTGGTGAAGAGGCCTGGCTACCAGCCACTTGTTCCAGGATTATGGGCCCTCTCATTAGCCAGGCTTCCTTTGTTCACAAAGGACTTTTACTAACGTTTGAACCCCTGGTCAAATTCGTGCTATTTTGGGATATGTTAAATGTCCATGTGTACTGTAAAGGGTGGGACATTGTATATTTGAGTAGTGATGTCTGTCCTATTGTCCCCACGTGTGTATTGGCGATTTCCCTTTGTCCTGAGAGATAATTGACTTACTCCTCGGTTGTCTCCAGGACAGAAGACACTGTGTATTCTCCTGCCTGTGATACAATTGCATCAACCCATTGTGCTGGGTAATTGTATCACAGGCAGAGGGGAGGATTTTGTCTGGGAGTGTCTGAGTGTATTGTACGTGGTTATTGGTTGTTTTTACAAAACCCTGTGGGTGGTAACCTTGTTGGAAAATGTGTATAAGTCAATGCTTGTGTGTTCAATAAAGAGTTCCTGTTTTACCCTTCATCATGTTGAGGCTGGTGTTTGGGTAACTGATCGACACTGGGGATTGCTATACGCTGAAGATTTGCTATACTCTCCTGGCTAATACTATTGAGCATGACAAGCCAGAGGGAGAGGAGTTTGATGGTTCTGGCTTGTTATGGGAGTCCTTTGCAGAGCCTGACTTCCGGAGCCCTGCACAGTCCAGACTTCAGAACATTTTCTATGAGAGGGAGGCGAGGCAGGATTAGGATGACCCCCCACGAGGTGGAGAAAGACCTGTCTCACCTAGCAATCCTGTTGTGGGAACTGGAGCAGGACTACTGAGATCTCTTCCACTCCATTGAGAGGGCTCAGCGAGAGAGCAGAGTGTCAGACCCAGGTCCAGAGCCCTTCAGCTGGGAGGATATCGTGGAGGTTTACTGGGAAGACCCGACTGAAGTATCCCCTGCTTCAGTACCAGCTACACAGGTAGGGGACCTCATAGACTGGTCCTGGGGGGAACCCCATATGGCAGGTGGAGATGGGACCGAGGTCTCTCCACCGGCCCTACAGGGATGCTGGGCAGTCGGCCCAGATCCCCAACGGCAGCCGGAGTTTCAGGGAGTAGGGACAGTCGGTCCTGCTCCCCAGCGGCAGTATGTTTTGCAGGGAGAGGAGAGCATCGTCTCCATTCCCCAGCGGCCGTGTGATATGCAGGGAATTGGGAGCCCAGTCTCCATCCCCCAGCGGCAGTGTGATATGCAGGAAATTGGGAGCCCAGTCTCCATTCCCCAGCGGCCGTGTGATGTACAGGGAATTGGGAGCCCAGTCTCCATTCCCCAGCGGCAATGTGATAGGCAGGGAATTGGGAGCCCAGTCTCCATTCCCCAGCTGCCGTGTGATATGCAGGGAAGTGGGAGCCCAGTCTTCATTCCCCAGCGGTCGTGTGATGTACAGGGAATTGGGAGCCCAGTCTCCATTCCCCAGTGGCAGTGTGATATGCAGGGAATTGGGAGCCCAGTCTCCATTCCCCAGCGGCCGTGTGATCTACAAGGAATTGGGAACACAGTCTCCATCCCCCAGTGGCAGTTTAATGCACCCGGGGGAGACAGTAAGCCCCACAACAGTGCAGATGGGACCATGGTCTCTGCACTCACAGCACAGGGGGTAGGGACAGTCAGACCTGTCCCCCAGCAACAGGGTTGTTTAGCCACAGGAGAGACAGTCGGTCTCCCCCCACAGCAGCATGGTGGTCTATCTAAAGGGGAGACAGTCGGTCTCTCCCTACAACAGCAGAGTGGTGTATCTAAAGGGGAGACAGTCGGTCTCCCCCTACAACAACCAGGCTACAACCAGGCTTCTTCCGTAGTAGCGCTAGCACTAGGGCAGAGTATCGCTGGTCTCTGCCCACTCAGCAACCCACCAAGGCAGTCTACCAGTCCCCCACACAGCCGTGGTGAGGCACATGGACATGGACAGGTTTATCCCTTGCTCAGGTGCAGTAACCATTTATTGTGGGTGAGCTGTACTGCTGTTTCTGTTTTGTGGGTGGGCTGCTGGACTAACAAGGGCACTGACCGGCAGAAGGTCAGAGACCCTGTTAGTCTGTTTGGAACAGGGGAGAAATGTGACGAAACCAACCTCGCCACTGGGTGGTGGAGAGGCCTGGCTACCAGCCTCTTGCCCCAGGATTATGGGCCCTCTCATTAGCCAGGCTTCCTTTGTTCACAAAGGACTTTTACTAACGTTTGAACCCCTGGTCTAATTCGTGCCATTTTGGGATATGTTAAATGTCTATGTGTACTGTAAAGGGTGGGACATTGTATATTGTAGTGTAGAGTAGTGATGTCTGTCCTATTGTCCCCACGTGTGTATTGGCGATTTCCCTTTGTCCTGAGAGAAAATTGACTTACTCCTCGGTTGTCTCCAGGACAGAAGACACTGTGTATTCTCCTGCCTGTGATACAATTGCATCAACCCATTGTGTGGGGTAATTGTATCACAGGCAGAGGGGAGGATTTTGTGTGGGAGTGTCTGAGTGTATTGTACGTGGTTATTGGTTGTTTTTACAAAACCCTGTGGGTGGTAACCTTGTTGGAAAATGTGTATAAGTCAATGCTTGTGTGTTCAATAAAGAGTTCCTGTTTTACCCTTCATCATGTTGAGGCTGTTGTTTGGGTAACTGATCGACACTGGGGATTGCTATACGCTGAAGATTTGCTATACTCTCCTGGCTAATACTATTAGCTCTTGTAAGAGCTATTCCTGCTCTCTGTATTTAGGAGAGGTTGACCCACTGGAGCCTGGATCCTTGTCGTAGGTCTAGGGTGGGTAGGAGACGGTGAGACCTCAACCAAGCTTAGGCGGTTCGTGGGGTCTGCAGTGCTTACGGTGTCAAGTGGAGTGCTTGGAGTCCTCAGGAAGCGCTAGGAGCATCTATCGATGGAGGTACCCGGTCGTGGTGCTAGGAGATCCGTTACAATACAGTAGTTGTCTGAATAGCAATGCTAGATGGTAGAGATGAGCGTAATATTTTAAAATTTGGTTCGGCTCCTTCGACGAATTTTACAAATAAAATTGCTTTGTGACAGAGTAATTCATTTCTTTACAAAAAATGCACCGCTCTCCGTCATTGTACCCCTCAGATGCCGTGTTCATACATGATTGTGGCATCTAATATAAATAACACAATGTAAAATAAAAATAAACAATCATACTTATCTGATCCTATTGCTGGCGATGGGATGGCCGCAGCCATCTTGCTTGAAGATCTGACGCAAAATCTCGTGCAGCCCCGTGATGACATCATCACGCCGTCCAGGCTGGTGACGTCATACGGTACAGGATTTCGTGCGAGATCCTCGAGCAAGATGGCGGTGGCCAGCCCATCGTGAGCAAATGGATCAGGTAAATATAATAGTTTGTGTCTTTTACGCTATTTCAGGTTAAATCGATTCGCTACCACAATGTACAAGGAAATTCGGCTTTGCGGCGAACCAAATTGATCCTGAAATTCAGACTTTGTGGACTTCAATTCGCTCAAAACTACTAGACAGTGCTACCACCATACTCTGCAAAAATATATTACAGTGGTCCCTCAACTTACAATATTAATTGGTTCCAGGATGACCATTGTATGTTGAAACCACTGTAAGCCGAGTAATCGGTTCCAAAGGGCAAAAATGGCATCCAGGATAAGAGAAAATTAAGATTGAAGAAAAATAGCAGATAACTAAGACAGATAAGACAAGTCCTTACATATAACAGTTAAGATACTATTGCACCAGCAGATGTCATACAGATCACGATAAACAATCAAAAATGTAGCAACTCGTTAGCGATGAAAATTTTGCTTATTATACACATAATAATCGTTCGTACTTGCGGTTGTCAGTCGTTTACTTTTAAATCGTTCATTGTTATTACATGTAAAGATGGGGGTCAGATGTTTGGTCAAGAGGGTGTTATGAGATCGTTAGCGAGTAGACGACTTCATATTATACGAACGGATCCATTAACGGGGAGCATGCTGAAAGATCACGATGGACGAGAAACAAGTGATTTGTCGCCCGTCTTTAAATCGTTCATACTTATTACATCACACGGTTATCGTTCATTTTCGCTAGCATGCACGAGAATCTGTACGATATTCGCTCCGTCTAATAGGGCCTTTAGGAATAGCTGCTAACTAGCAACTAATACAACTATCTTACCGAAGACGTGGCCTTGATTGGTTGGATCTGAGTCTGAGACATTGTATGTGGAGTCTGGTTTCAGCTAACGATGGGTCAGAAAAGAACATTGTATGTTGAAAATATTGTGTCCTGAGGCCATTGCCCCTTGAGGGATCACTGTACTACCATACAGTGTCCAACATACGGTGACCAAATACCAGTTCCTTACATAAAGTAATCCAGTAACAGCATTGTATAAGTAAAAGGGTTGTCAGAGGGCTAAGTACAGATGACTTAGGCCTCATGCACACAAACGTATGTATTTTGCGGTCTGCAAAAAACGGATCCGCAAAAAATACAGATGACGTATGTGTGCATTCCGTAATTTGCGGAACGGAACAGCTGGCCCCAAATAGAACAGTACTATCCTTGTCCGTAATGCGGATAATAATAGGACATGTTCTATTCTTTTGCAGGACAGAAATACGGACATACGGAAACAAAATGCACACGGAGAAACTTCAGTATTTTTGCGGACCTATTGAAGTAAATGGTTCGGTATATGGTCCGCAAAAAAATGGGACCGACAGGGAAAGAAAATACGTTTGTGTACATGAGGCATTATCCTCAGGATAATCCCGGTATCTGATCAGTGGAGGTCCAATTCCCAGGAACCCCCCGCCGATCAGCGGTGTGAAGAGGCTGCGACTCTCCAGTGAACACTATGGAATTTACCTGGATCAGTATCATCACCTTCATCGGTCACGTGGCCCAGACACGGCTCTGTCCCATTCAAGTAAATGGAGCTGAACTGCAATACCCAGCACAGCCACTATAAAATGCTCGGCGCTGTGCCTGGTAAGCTGCGATAAGACACGGCGCTCACTAAAGTGGCGTGGCATCTTCAAACAACTGATTGTTGTGGGTGCAGGGTGTTGGACCTCCACCGATCAGAAATTGATGACCTACCCTGAGGACTTATCCCCAGTGGCAAGTAGTGGAATTACATCTCCTTTGAATCCAGAGGAAAAAAAGCTGTTTGGTTTGAGAGCTGCACCTGTACAACCAGTCAAACAAGGCGAGTTTGTGAGCGTTCGCGTGATTGAGTTCAAGTGAGTGTTTGTATTAAGTGTGTTACTTTAAATTACGTGACTTGAGATTCAGGGACTTTAGAAGGGGACTACAGTAAATTAGATTCTTATCCCTGCACTGTATTGTATTTTTTCTCTTTTCTTGCGTAATCCCCATTTAGTATGTGTTCCATTATTGACAGCGCAGTCCAGTGCCTGACTAATAAAACTGGGGAGCTGGAATTAGTGATGTGTGAGGAGGACTATGACATAGTGGGAATAACTGAGACATGGCTGGATGATAGCTATGACTGGGCGGTTAATGTACAGGGTTACAGTCTGTTTAGAAAGGATCGCCAAAACCGGAGAGGGGGAGGGGTCTGCCTTTATGTAAAGTCCTGTCTAAAGCCCACACTCCGAGAAGATATAAGTGAGGGACATGAACATGTGGAGCAGGGGTGGACTGACAACTCATGGGGCCCCCGGGCAATAGGAGATTATGGGGCCCCTGTGTCCCTGCCCACCCTCAAGCCACACCCACACACATCCCCACCCACATATTGCACCGCGCCCGCTCCAGGCTCGTGTGGGCCCTACTATACAGTGATAACTATCTGAGTACAGATAATATAATAGATGTCCCCTGCAGTCCTATGTAATAACACGGATAACACAGTAATGGCTATCTGAGTACAGAAAATGTAGTAGTGTTACCTGCAGTCCTATGTAAAACCACAGATAACACTAGTGCTGATAATGTGGTAGTGTTACCTGCAGCCCTATGTAAAACCTGAGATAACACTAGTGCTGATAATGTGGTAGTGTTACCTGCAGTCCTATGTAAAAACACAGATAACACTAGTCCTGATAATGTGGTAGTGTTACCTGCAGTCCTATGTAAAATCCCAGATAACACTAGTCCTGATAGGTGGTAGTGTTACCTTCGTCCTTAGTGTGCCCCCCTGTGTGTCTCCCACGGACTCCATGCTGGCGGCGCTGCTTCCTCTTCCATCTTCTTCTTCTTCCCCCACACAGAACGTCCTAATGCAGCTGCATCAAGACATAGAAACACTGTGGGCATGGTGATGGTGACACACAAGGAGAGACACACAGGGACAGACACACACACACAGGGACAGACACACACACAGGGAGAGACACACACACAGGGACAGACGCACACACAGGGACAGACACACAGGGACAGACACACACACAGGGAGAGACACACACACAGGGAGAGACACACAGGGACAGACAAACACACAGGGACAGACAAACACGCAGGGACAGACACACACACACGCAGGGACAGACACACACACAGGGACAGACACACACACACAGGGAGAGATACACACACACACACACAGGGAGAGACACACACACAGGGACAGACACACACACAGGGAGAGACACAGACACACACACAGGGAGAGACACACACACAGGGACAGACACACACACACAGGGACAGACACACACACACACACACACAGGGAGAGATACACACACACACACACAGGGAGAGACACACACACAGGGACAGACACACACACAGGGAGACACACACACAGGGACAGACACACACACACACACACACACACAGGGAGAGACACACACACAGGGACAGACACACACACAGCGGGAGACACACACACAGGGACAGACACACACACAGGGAGACACACACAGGGACAGACACACACACAGGGAGACACACACACAGGGACAGACACACACACACACACAGGGAGAGATACACACACACACACACACACACACACAGGGAGAGACACACACACAGGGAAGGACACACACACAGGCAGAGACACACAGCTAGGCCTCACCACACTCCAGCCAGGGTCCTCTCCGTACAGGAACACGCAGGGTCACTAGTGGAGGGGAGCAAGGTTACTAGTGGGGTGACAGGAGGAGGGGGGAGCAGGGTCACTAGTGGGGTGACAGGAGGAGGGGGGAGCAGGGTCACTAGTGGTGTGACAGGAGAAGGGGGAGCAGGGTCACTAGTGGTGTGACAGGAGAAGGGGGAGCAGGGTCACTAGTGGTGTGACAGGAGGAGGGGGAGCAGAGAACTGTGAGACAGGACGGAACCATGATGGGGGAGGAGGCAATCCCTTACTTGAAGACTGACAGGCCGGGCTTTTCACTGCCACAACAACACGGCCGGGGGGGGGGGGGGGGTCACAGGCCCAGGGTCAGCTTTTCTCTCAGACCAGTCCAGTCACATGGGTCCGCGGCTCCCCAGGGTCCTTGGGGAGCGGGAACCGGCCCCTCCTCCTTCCAGCTCTCGCCGGCTTCCTCTGCCTGACTCGACCTGTATTGCCAATACCCAACCAATAACAAAGCTCCTTGCTGTAAGGAGCTTTGTTATTGGTTATTTCAGGCACAGGCAGCATCGCTGCATTGCCTGTGCCGTTCACAGCGCTCACTGCACTGATGAATGTGGGGGACTTTTTCCAGGGAGTAAAATGTATTATTTGGTAAAAGCATTGGCGTGCCTAGGTTGTTTGGCACCCGGGGCAGGTCCTTTCTCTGGCACCCCCAAATACTTTAAAAAAAATTGTACCCACTCACAGTAGTTTTGCCCTCATTGTACAACCTTAACAGTAGTTTTGTATAGATGTGTGCCCCCTAACAGTAGTTATGCCCACATTGTGCCCCCCTAACAGTCGGTATGCTCACATTGTGCCGCCTTAAAGTACTTATCCCTTCATTGTGCCCCCTTCATAGTAATTAGGCTCTCATTGTGCCCCTCTCACAGTAGTTATGCCCTCTCTGTGGCCCTTTCACAGTAGTAAAGCCCTATCTGTGCCCCTTCACAGTTGTAATGCTCTCTTTGTGCCCCCCTCACAGTAATAATCCCCATTGTGCCTCCTTCACAGTAAAAATGCCCCTTAATAGTAGTAATGCCCATTGTACCCCCTTAACAGTAATAATGCCTATTGTGCCCCCTTAATAGTAATAATGCCCATTGTGCCCCCTTAATAGTAATAATGCCCTATCTGTGCCCTCTTCACAGTAATAATGCCCATTGTACCCCCTTCATAGTAATAATGCCCTCTGTGTCCCCTCATAGTAAAAATCCCCATTGTGCCCCCTTAATAGTAGTAATGCCCTCTGTGCTAGTAATGCCCATGGTGTCCTCTTCACAGTAATAATGCCCTCTGTACCCCCTTCATTGTAGTAATGCCCCTTCAGAGTAGTAATGGTCTCTGTGCACTGTGCCCCTTATAGTAGAAATGCCCTTTGTGTCCCCTTCACATTAGCAATGCCCTCTGTGCCCCCTCCAGAGTAGAAATGCCCATTGTGCCTCCTCCATAGTAGAAATGCCCATTGTGCCCCCTTCACATTAGCAATAGCATTGTGCCCCCTTCAGAGAAGAAATGCCCATTGTGCCCCCTCCAGATTAGAAATTCCCATTGCGCCCCCTTCACATTAGCAATGCCCATTGTGCACCCTTCACATTAGCAATAGCATTGTGCCCCCTTCAGAGAAGAAATGCCCATTGTGCCCCCTTTGTGTTAAAAAACAAACAAACAAAAAAAAAACACAAATCACCTTGTCCAGTTCCTGAAAGCTCACAGTCCTCTCTTCCCTGCAGGCACAGATCGCTCTGCGGCACTGTGTGGGTGGAGCTTATGCAGACTCCCAAGCTGCAGGCTCCACCCACACAGACTGGCAGCGCGATCCCTGCCTGCAAGCTGAATAGTGGAGCGGGGAGAAGTCTTCCTGCTCTACCATTCAGGGCACCGCCGGCCTGAAGGAGCGCGGAGAGCTGAGCGGTGAGTGACAGGACCCAGCTCCCTGTGCTCCAGCAATGAGCACTTTCATCTGAATTGATGGAAGCGCTCATTGCTTCTGGCACCCCTGTGAGAGCCGTCAACAGGGCAGACCGCCCCCCCCCCCCTCTAGTGTGCCACTGAGTAAAAGTTATTGCGACCTTTGGCTGCAGAAGTCCATGCCCGAGTGCCCGAATGGTCAGTCCGCCCCTGATGTGGAGTCACTGTGGGTAGAAATACATGGAGGCAAAAACAATAATAAATTACTAATCAGAGTTTACTATAAACCACCTAATATACCAGAGTCCACAGAAAATCTACTACTAAACGAGATAGACGAGGCGGCAAATCATGAGGTGGTTATTATGGGGGACTTCAACTACCCAGATATAGACTGGGAAACTGAAACTTGTATATCTCATAAAGGAAACAGGTTCTTGGCAATAACCAAAGACAATTACCTCTCCCAACTGGTTCAGGACCCGACTAGAGGGACGGCCATACTGGACTTAGTATTAACCAATAGGCCGGACAGAACAACAGACGTGCAGGTTGGGGGACACCTGGGAAATAGTGACCACAAAGTAATAACCTTCCAATTGTCATTCAAAAGAGCGTTTCTACAGGGAGGAACAAAAATACCAAAGCTTCAAAAAAGCTAAATTTAGCCAACTAAGAGAGGCCATAGGTGTAACTAACTGGGACAAAGTCCTCAAAAATAAAAATACAGCCACAAATAAGCATCCTAAAATCTAATTGTGTGATGTACATACCTTATAGGAATAAAAGGTTAAGGAACAAGAAAAAAAACAATGTGGATAAGTAGAAGCAATAACTGATGAAGCAATAAATGACAAAAATAAAGCATTTAAAT
Source organism: Bufo gargarizans (assembly GCF_014858855.1). NCBI lineage: Eukaryota > Metazoa > Chordata > Amphibia > Anura > Bufonidae > Bufo > Bufo gargarizans. Next base: position 591,982,930 of record NC_058082.1, on the reverse strand, counting down.
CACTAAAACAGGAGGGTAGCGAGGAAGCACTGAAAAACTATAAGGAAAAAAATAAAATATGTAAAAAACAAATAAAAGCAGCCAAACTAGAGACCGAGAGATTAATTGCCAAAGAGAGTAAAACTAACCCTAAAATGTTCTTCAATTATATAAATAGTAAAAATTATAAATCTGAAGGTGTCGGCCCTCTACAGAGTAATGAGGGGGGAGTTGCAGAGAGCGACGAGGAGAAAGCAAAGCTGTTAAATATTTTTTTCTCCACTGTATTCACTGAGGAAAATAAACTGTCAGATGAAATGCAGAATGTAAAAGTAAATTCCCTATTAAAAGTGCCCTGTCTGAGCCAGGAAGAATCTTTTTGACTGACCTGGTTAACCAGATTGAGAAAGTTCATGCCGTTATATAGATGACGTTCTCATGATATGGCAGGGCAGTGTAGAGGACCTGAGTTCGTTCATGTCATCCCTTAATAAGAATAATATGAACATTCATCTTACATACAAGATGGGCAGGGATAAAATGGATTTTTTGGATGTTTCCTTACATGTGGATAGTGATGGATTTGTGCATACAGATCTTTTCCAAAAACCTACCGGTGTGAACAGTCTCCTCCGCGCTGACTCCTTTCACCCCAAAAATCTGCTAGATGGAATTCCTGTTGGACAATATTTGAGACTTAGAAGAATATGCTCTAAAGATGATGACTTTGAAAGGCGGGCCGACGATCTGACTAAGAGATTTAAGGATCGCGGCTATAGTGATCGATCGGTCAGACAAGCATACTTAAAGGGATTCTGTCACCTCCCCTAACCCAAAAAACTATTTTAAAGCAGCCATGAAGCACAGCTTACCTTGATTAGGCTGTGCTCTTTTATCTTGTAATCCGTCCAGCAGTTTCTGCAAAAAACGACTTTTATTGATATGCAAATGTGTCCTGAAGGTGCCCAGAGGGGCGTTTTGTTCCTCTTAGAGAGCCCAGTACCGCCCCTCTTACAGTGCCCAGCCCGCCTTCCTTGCACTGTCTAACCGCCCCCAGCCTGCCACAGCCTCTCCTCCCCCCTCCCTCACGCCGAACGAACTCTCGCACAGGCGCAATACCCACTGAGGGCTGCGCCTGTGCGATCAGCAGGAGACTGAGGGCAGGAGCTTCATCCTCGTCACTGGGCTCAGCGCATGAGTGACGAGAGATAAATTGTTACAAAATCAGATTAGACACAGGGATGATGACAAAATAGTAAGATATATTATGCCCCCGTATAATTCTGGGCATGAAGAAGTTGTCTCAATACTCAGGAAGCATTGGAATATACTACGAATGGATCATACTTTACGGGGCTTCCTGCCCAAGTATCCCTCCTTGGCCTTTAGACGGGAAAAAAATCTCAAAGATATGTTGGTTCACAGCCATTAGGAAGGCAAGAAGGCTGACAAGTTATTTGGTTTTAAAGGCCCGAAATGGGGTTGTCGCCCCTGTGGTGAATGTGTTGCCGGTCTGAATATTTTGAGAACAACCACTTTCACGGACTGTACAGGGCAGAGATCTTATGCGATCACACACACAATATCATGTACAACGATGGGGGTGATATATGTAGCAAGCTGTCCTTGCAACCTTCTTTACGTAGGTATGACCACAAGACAACTGAGACGACTTGTCTTGGAATTATTGGAGTATATGATGAAGAAGATCTCTCGACCCTGAAAACCATCCCCCGGGTAATGGGTCACTCCTTAAGGTAAGGGGGATGGATAGAGTTTTGATAGGCGGTAGGGGTGGGGATTGGAAAAAGCTGTTAGCACAGAAGGAAGTCAAGTGGATCTTTGAATTGAATACTGTGATGCCAGTAGGTCTGAATGAGGCCCTTAGTTTTTCGCCCTATCTTGGATAGGCCTTCTTAGTTTTCGTGTATTTTCATCCTCTGTAGGTCTAAGGGGTGTTTATCTATTTTGACCTATTTAAATGTCTTTTATGTTGATTTTAATTTTTGTGTCATCAGGTCTCTCTTCTAATTTACATGGACATTTATCTCATGCTGACTGTTAAGACATTCCGCATTGGGATCATGCAAACACCAGGGGGTTCCTCTGTTTGTGGAAGAAAGTAGGAAGAAGAGAAAAGGAAAAAAGAAAAAAGATAAAAGGAAAAAAGAGGAAAAGGAGAAAAAAAAATGAAAACAGAGGGGATATAAGGAAATAGTAAAAGAGGTCTTATCGCCCATGGGAGGATGATGAAGAAATCTATATTATGAGGGATAGACTTATGGAAGTCTTATTGTACACTTTTGTGTGGTGTAGTATTTTAAATATTCCACTGGTTGGGATATTATAATAATTGTATATAACTCAATTTTATGCACTTCTCACCGTCACTGCTTAATTTCACACTCTTTCTTTTCACTTTTTTATTTTATTTATTTTTTCACGATTTGTTTGGTTCACTTTTCGATTGCACTGATTTTGATCACATGATCTTGATATGTGTGCACGTATATATATGTATGCATGTGTAGGTGCATGTATATATATATATTTATGTACAAACCGGATTCCCAAAAAGTGGGGACACTAAACAAATTGTGAATAAAAACTGAATGCAATGATGTGGAGGTGGCAAATGTCAATATTTTATTTGTAATAGAACGTAGATGACAGATCAAACGTTTAATCCGGGTAAATGTGTCATTTTAAAGGAAAAATACGTTGATTCAAATTTTCACGGTGTCAACAAATCCACAAAAAGTTGGGACAAGTAGCAATAAGAGGCTGGAAAAAGTAAATTTGAGCATAACGAAGAGCTGGAAGACCAATTAACACTAATTAGGTCAATTGGCAACATGATTGGGTATAAAAAGAGCTTCTCAGAGTGGCAGTGTCTCTCAGAAGCCAAGATGGGTAGAGGATCACCAATTCCCACATTGTTGCGCAGAAAGATAGTGGAGCAATATCAGAAAGGTGTTACCCAGCGGAAAATTGCAAAGACTTTGCATCTATCATCATCAACTGTGCATAACATCATCCGAAGATTCAGAGAATCTGGAACAATCTCTGTGTGTAAGGGTCAAGGCCGTAAAACCATACTGGATGCCCGTGATCTCCGGGCCCTTAAACGACACTGCACCACAAACAGGAATGCTACTGTAAAGGAAATCCCAGAATGGGCTCAGGAATACTTCCAGAAACCATTGTCAGTGAACACAATCCACCGTGCCATCCGCCGTTGCCAGCTGAAACTCTACAGTGCAAAAAAGAAACCATTTCTAAGCAAGATCCACAAGCTCAGGCGTTTTCACTGGGCCAGGGATCATTTAAAATGGAGTGTGGCAAAATGGAAGACTGTTCTGTGGTCAGACGAGTCACGATTCGAAGTTCTTTTTGGAAATCTGGGACGCCATGTCATCCGGACCAAAGAGGACCAGGACAACCCAAGTTGTTATCAATGCTCAGTTCAGAAGCCTGCATCTCTGATGGTATGGGGTTGCATGAGTGCGTGTGGCATGGGCAGCTTGCATGTCTGGAAAGGCACCATCAATGCAGAAAAATATATTCAGGTTCTAGAACAACATCTGCTCCCATCCAGACGTCATCTCTTTCAGGGAAGACCCTGCATTTTTCAACAAGATAATGCCAGACCACATTCTGCATCAATCACAACATCATGGCTGCGTAGGAGAAGGATCCGGGTACTGAAATGGCCAGTCTGCAGTCCAGATCTTTCGCCTATAGAGAACATTTGGCGCATCATAAAGAGGAAGGTGCAACAAAGAAGGTCCAAGACGATTGAACAGTTAGAGGCCTGTATTAGACAAGAATGGGAGAGCATTCCTATTTCTAAACTTGAGAAACTGGTCTCCTCGGTCCCCAGACGTCTGTTGAGTGTTGTGAGAAGAAGGGGAGATGCCACACACTGGTGAAAATGGCCTTGTCCCAACTTTTTGGGGATTTGTTGACACCATGAAATTCTGATTCAACATATTTTTCCCTTAAACTGGTACATTTTCTCAGTTTAAACTTTTGTTCCGTGATTTATGTTCAATTCTGAATAAAATATTAGAAGTTGGCACCTCCACATCATTGCATTCAGTTTTATTCACGATTTGTATAGTGTCCCAACTTTTTTGGAATGCGGTTTGTATTTTATTGTGTCATCACAGGTGTATTTATATATCGAGTATCATTGAGTAATAACTTATATTTTATAAGAGGATCATCACATCTGTGTTTTTTTTTATACTTCTGTATCCTTCATGATTAATATTTATATATATTTTGTATATGATGTACAGTGTCTTCCTTATATTTATAACCATCTATTTTGGCGATGGCTACTTACAATGGTTACCTCTGTTTGTAAAAAGACCGATCCGAGGGTCTATTGAAGGCTTGCGTTCCACAGTGGAACGCAGTGCGATAATACTGATTACACAGTGATGATCTCGCGAGATGAGCCAAGGATTCTCAGTATGTGCTCTCGAGTTCTCGCGGTAGCACACTGGGGATGAGGTTGGAAGGAGCGGATCGGGTCTGATGCGCTGCACGATGGACCGCATACCGGATATCCGGTCCGGTTTGTGCGGCCTTCCGTGGAGCGCCTCGGATCCGGTCCCCCATAAAGGCATTTTTTCTTTAATTACCATGTTTCCCCTTATGTACTTGTTTTGGTTCCTTGGAATTATCTATTGATGCACATTGAGTGATATTTTTATTTACTTCCCTCACTATGGATGTAAGAATGTGTCCGGACACTGGAGGAACCGGAAGTGATGTTGTGCGTCCCATGCTGGAACGCACACCACTTTCTCTTCCCCCTCCTTCCTCCCTGATGGGGGTGGGTGTTTTATTCCATGTGTGCTGAATCAACCTAATTGTTATTGTCTTGATGTATTGATTCATCTTGTGGCACTGTGCACTTTATTTATGGCTGAGGTTTACTGATATCCTTTGCCTATGGGAGTAATTATATATCATGAATGGCAGTCTTGTGGGTATTATACCTGTGAATGTAATGCTGCTAATACATATGCGATTTTATTTTAAAACAATTTGTTCAATAAAATTTGTTACCTTTGTATCATACAATTGCTGTCCTGTTCCTTAGTTTTTGGGTGTATCATTGACCCAGGAAGAAGTACAGCGGCGTCTTAAAAAGATTAAAATAGACAGATCGCCAGGGCCAGATGGCATACACCACCGTATCCTAAAATAATTAAGTAATGTCATAGCCAGACCCTTATTTCTGATATTTGCAGATTCTATGTTGACAGGGAATGTCCCACAGGATTGCCGCATGGCAAATGTGGTGCCAATATTCAAAAAGGGTCCAAAAACAGAGCCTGGAAACTATAGGCCGGTAAGTTTAACATCTGTTGTAGGTAAACCGTTTGAAGGTTTTCTGAGAGATGCTATCTTAGAGCATCTCAACAGAAATAAGCAAATAACGCCATATCAGCATGGCTTCGTGAGGGATCGATCATGTCAAACTAATTTAATCCGTTTCTATGAGGAGGTAAGTTCTAGACTTGACAGCGGCGAATCAATGGATGTCATATCTGGACTTCTCCAAAGCATTTGACACTGTACCGCATAAAAGGTTAGTATATAAAATGAGAATGCTCGGACTGGGAGAAAACGTCTGTAAGTGGGTAAGTAACTGGCTCAGTGATAGAAAACAGAGGGTGGTTATTAAAGGTTCACACTCAGATTGGTTCACTGTCACTAGTGGGGAACCTCAGGGGTCAGTATTGTGCCCTATCCGTATTAATATATTTATTAATGATCTTGTAGAAGTCTTGCACAGTAAAATATCCATTTTCGCAGATGACACTAAACTGTGTAAAGTAATTAACACTGAAGAGGACAGTATACTACTACAGATGGATCAGGATAGATTGGAGGCTTGGGCAGATAAGTGGCAGATGAGATTAACACTGACAAATGTAAAGTTATGCACATGGGATGGAATAATGCAAGTCACCCGTACATACTAAATGGTAAAACACTCGGTAACACTGACATGGAAAAGGACCTAGGAATTTTGGTGAACAGCAAACTAAGCTGCAAAAAACAGTGTCAGGCAGCTGCTGCCAAGGCCAATAAGATAATGGGTTGCATCAAAAGGGGGATAGATGCCCGTGATGAGAACATAGTCCTACCACTTTACAAATCACTAGTCAGACCACACATGGAGTACTGTGTACAGTTCTGGGCTCCAGTAAACAAGGCAGACATAGCAGAGCTGGAGAGTGTCCAGAGGAGGGCAACTAAAGTAATAACTGGAATGGGGCAACTACAGTACCCTGAAAGATTATCAAAATGGGGGTTATTCACTTTAGAAAAAAGACGACTGAGGGGAGATCTAATTACTATGTATAACTATATCAGAGTCAGTACAGAGATCTATCCCATCATCTATTTATCCCCAGGACTGTGACTGTGACGAGGGGACATCCTCTGCGTCTGGAGGAAAGAAGGTTTGTGCACAAACATAGAAAAGGATTCTTTACGGTAAGAGCAGTGAGACTATGGAACTCTCTGCCTGAGGAGGTGGTGATGGTGAGTACAATAAAGGAATTCAAGAGCGGCCTGGATGTATTTCTGGAGCGTAATAATATTACAGGCTATAGCTCCTAGAGAGGGGTCGCTGATCCAGGGAGTTATTCTGATTGCCTGATTGGAGTCGGGAAGGAATTTTTTTCCCCTTAAGTGGGGAAAATTGGCTTCTACCTCACAGGTTTTTTTTTGCCTTCTTCTGGATCAACTTGCAGGATAACAGGCCGAACTGGGTGGACAGATGTCTTTTTTCGGCCTTATGTACTCTGTTACTATGTTACTCCTCCGTCCAATTCAGAGGAGTTGCAATTACACTGCTTGCCGACGACGAGTAGGTAAACAGTGAAGAGAATTCAGCGGTCCCATCAAACAGATTAATGTTGGGGGTGCCGGAGTCAGACCCCCGCCGATCTGATATTGATTACCTATCCTGAGGATAGGTCATCAATATCAGAAACCGGACAACCCCTTTAAATACTTAGATTTACCATAATCACAATGTCTGCCAACATAGTCGCCACAGTAATGATAATGCCGTGAATATTTTGGAATAGCCGTCACCCTTGTAGGCCGGTGATTGGCGTTCTTCACAGTAGAAATTGACTTAACGCTGAGCTCATCAAAGGTCTGCGAAGACAATTTGAATCTATTTCATTTCCAGGCTTGAAAAGAGCGAACGGTGTCACCTGTGATCTGGGACAAGAAACGAAGTACGGAAAAGAAGACGACTCGCCTTCCCTTCTCATCGAGTGGAAATGCCAGGCGTCTCATTAGCAGACTCCAGGCGACCCGCGGTTCACGCACCTTTACAGAGACTCGTCCTCGCAGGTACCAGGTTTATTTTTAATACTGCATCCTTAGTACATAAGGCACAAAGGGATTGTTCTATGGGGTGTAGATAAAACTGCAATCCTGTGGCTTCACCTCCAATTACATGTCCCTGCAGCAGTAAAGAGGTGACATGTTGCTAATTGCATGGACACCTTGTCTTCTCCAGGAGATTTTTTTTTTCCTTTTTACGGCCTCCAGAGAGAAGGACAATTTGTTTCTCTTGAGTTCATGCAAAGGGATTTAATTCTAAATCATTTCCTTCCTGTTTGTTTTCCAGGTGATGATGAGCCAGGCGCTGTCATTAGTAGCTGCCTGTTTTTGCCTTAGGACAAGCTTGGGTGATTCCCCTTTCAACCTGCTTAACCTGGGGTCTGTTGCCTAAATAGTCCTATAGATTGATCCTCCACAAACAGCAGCAGGTTGTTCCAAATGGCTGCCTTCTGGAGGATTTAGGAAGTTTTACTCTAATGGGGAAACTTAAGGAACCCGGTACATCCTCATATTTAATAAGTGAAATCCCAAATCCCTAAGCCCCCCCCCCCCCCCCTCCCAACCTCATCATATTATTATGTCATATCCTACATGGGTACTGAAGAAGATAGGTAGGCACTGCGGTTTGCACATGGTGCATGCATATCCTACATGGGGTCAGCAGAAAAACATGTAAATTGCTGTACAGGTTCACATTAGGCAGTATATCCGGGGACTGCAGTGGTCTCATATGTTCTTGGAATCACTCTATCTCTCTTCTGTTTCCCCGCCAATGCATGCATGTTGTAGGATAGCCTGCCCCCGATGCGCCATTTATGGTTGATGGATATACGCACACAGTCGAGTCACATTTTTATGACCACTTCCCACTTTTGATGTCAGCAACGTAGCTCAGGAAGGAGGTCCTGTGTGCTGAGCGGGCTCGGTGGGTATATAAGGTGGGTGATAGACTGTCTGCACACATATCCTTGCGGTAGGGTTGCCACCTGTACGGGATTGACCCGGACAGTCCGGGTTTGTAATCCTGTGTCCGGGTACAAGCCTTTCCCAGACCCGGACACAGGATTAATTTCAAACTGCAGTGCAGACTGTCTGACTTGCTCGCTCGCGGTCCTGACAGCTGGCGGTGAGCTGTGAGCGGCCGGCACTCCGGGACCGGCACGAAACTGAAAAGGACGAGGCTGCCGGTCAGGATGGATTGGAAGCCGGAGAGCTGGGGGCTGAGGTTGGTCAGGAGCAGGAGCACGAAGACTCTGCTGAAGGAGAGCAGCAAACCCTCGCCCCAAAGCATGGCGGCCGCTCCCCTCTTCCCCGGTCTCAGTAATCGGGCCCAGGAAAGCTGCCGGACTCTCACACAACACTCTACAGTCTGATCTTATTTGCATGCTATAATGCCATCTAAATACAGCTGTGATGTCACAATGTCTGCGTTGCAGGAATGTGTAGACCCCCCCCCCCCCTGCGCACGTCACTATAGACACTTTACGGAACAGCTGTTTTTCGGCTTTTATTAGTTACTTCATGAAATTTTAATCATTTCCTCACCTGGCCCATCAATCATGTGCTGAGGATCGACACGGGGACCCTTTTCTTTGTCACCAGTTCTCCTGATATTTCAAGGGCAAGTCTTCCAGTGCGCGGTCTTCCTGCATATGTAAATCCATAAGAACATAGAAAAAATGTAAAATTATACAATAATTTGATTCACGTATCACATCCTGATTTACCAGTGTAGAGTCAGAATTATGTGCACCGGTTGGATCCAGCACCGTGCACGGCCTCTTTCCCCTCCTCTGACTGGCTCAGTCTCTTCTCCTGTATGTTGGGTACTTTATCCAGTCAACAAGTTATTCTGCTACTTCTGCTCTGCTACACCAGTATTCAGTAAAGTCTATTACATCAACTCTGCTACAATATTCTTCAGTAGACTCTGCTACATCACTTCTACTACACAGGTCTTCAGTAAACTCTGCTACATAAACTCTACTACACCAGTCTTCAGTTAACCTTGCTACATCAATTTTGCTACACTGGATTTCAGTTAGCACTGCTACGTCAACTCTCCTACACTGGTCTTCAGTGAACTGTGCTACAGCAACCCTGCTACACCAGTCTACAGTTATCTCTGCTACATCATCCTTGCTACACTGATCTTCAGTTAGATCTGCTGCATCAGCTCTGCTACATTTGTCTTCAGTTAGCCCTTTACACTACTCTGCACTTATCTCTGCTACATCAACTTCACTACACAGGTCTACAGTTCAGCTCTGCTTCATCAGTCCTCAGTTTGGGTCTACAACATCAGACTTCCTGCTCTGCTGCATCAGGCCTGCAGGTCACCAGTGCATTGGTTCTCCAGCTCTGCTGCATCAGCTCTCTAGCTCTGCTACCCCAGCTTTTCTGCAGTAGCGTCCCCTATCAGTGCTGGTCAAGATCTGCTCCGTTGGACAGTTGGTTTAGGCATACAGGGCCTTGTAAAAGTATTCACAACCCTATAAAGATGGGTCTGCATTTTAATGCTAAAGGGAAAGATACTAAAAAACTTTAAAAAATGAGCGGTCACCTCTCCTAGACATGTCGTCTATTTTCTAAAATACTTGCATTCCCCATAAGGGTGGGTTCACACTAGCGTAATGGAGTCCGTTAGGGCTTTCCGTTATAACAGGGTTCTAATGAAAAATAACGGAATCCATAAGACGGAAGGACGGATCAGTTCTTCTGCCCATAGACTTGCATTATGACGGAATGCAAAATGGACGCCTTTAAGAGGCATTCCGTTTGCTCTCCGTCCTAATAGAAGTCTATGGGAATCAAAACGGATCTGTCTGGGTCCCGTTATGCAAAACGGAAAACATAGTCCTGTCGACAGGACTTTGTTATAACCCTGTTATAACGGAAAGCCATAACGGACTTCATAACGCTAGTGTGAACCCACCCTAATATAACAGTCCTGAATCAACTTTTTTTTAAAGAGCTCTGCCTTGTGTCGTTACTCTGTTATTCCTCCTAAAGAAACGCTATTACCAATTCCCTTGTTGAAGGGGTGTCCAGCCTTCAGAGTGTGCAAGGATATCCCCCAACTAGTAACGCCCAGTCATCAATTTATTCATACATTTCTGGGAGGAATAACAGAGGGATGGCAAACAGTCGAGATTTAGGAAAAGATTGCTGTTTTGTGAAGGACAGAACTGTCAGAAGAGGTGACAAGTCCACTTGTCGCACACGATAAATATTTTTTTCCAACCATAAAGTAAATTGACAGGAGGGGGAGCGAAACAGAATTGATGATGGGTCATTCCCAGTAATGTGATTGCTGCAGCCAATCACTGTCCTCAGCGGCCATGTGTGCAAGAAAGGCACGTCACTGCAGAAGATGAATGGGATTGGCATGTCTTCAAGAATGATGGGTCTTTCACATAGTGAGTGACACTTTTTCAATTTTTTATGCAACCCCCCACCCTCTGCTTAATTTTACTTTAATATGGCACTGTGATTGTGGCTGATGATAGGCAGGGAGCTGTTCGGCCCTGGCATGTCAGGTTGGGTAATGTCCAAACAGTCTTGGTTATGGTATGGCTGGTGATAAGGTGACTCCCAGTCCTTTACATAGGACCCGTCCCCTCTCCTGATATGTCTGTTTTAGTAACTACTTGCATTCCCCATGTAATAACAATTCTGGAGCATCTATTCTTATAACTCTATGTTGTGCCATTCCTCTATTATTCCTGCTAGAAATGATAAATGAATTACTAGCCGCCTGCAATGAAGGTCCAGCTGGGTGTTACCAGTTGTGGGTGTGTCCTTGCACAGTCTAACACTATCCAATCAGTGTTGCTTGTTTCAGACTATACCCCAACTGGTAATGTTAATTGCAAACTGCTAGTAACTTCTAGCAGGAATAATAGAGGAATGGCACAACATCGAGCTATAAGAACAGAGGCTCCAGAATTGCTATTACATGGGGGATGCAAGTAGTTACTAAATCAGCCATGTCTTTAAACCTATGCCCATCACAATGTATCGGGACGATGACATGGTAGCATGTGGCGGAGCCGTGCCATATTGAGCCGCATATTTATCCCAGTTTGCTGTTAGTTACCATATGGCGCGGCGTTCTGCGGGCGTTACACAGGAGAGGACATATCATGACAAATATTTTTTGTCTGGCACAACCAGCAACCGGAGCAAATTGGAGATGAATAGGTAACATAAACCTAACCAGGCGCGGATGTAAACATATGGGCGAAACCGCTCAGTCCAAACCAGTAACTTTATATGACGGCGGGTCGCACTCCATGTAGAGGAAATGTAATAGTCCAGGTCCTGTGGGGTCTGCGAGCAGGGAGCCGTTTAATGGAACATATGGGAGCAACACAGGGAATGGATGATGACACTGACGGAGCATATTAGCAGAGGATGGAAATTACTGGATAATCTGCTTAATTTCATTTGGAGGGAAGTTTAACGGTAGGGGGATGACGCCTCGGTCTATAGCATCTGCTGGGTGCACAATGAGGCTGGAGAAAGCTGTTATTAGTTAATATGGCAGAGAACAGGGGGAAAGGGGGGAGAATGCAGGGCAGGAGGATGAGAAGAAGGACGCAGGTTCAGGTTAGAGCATAGAAAACACAAGACAATTGCTTCAATAGCAATTCCCTAATATAGGACTATCGCTGGAAAATTTTAGCAGGTAGCATGCATGGTTTTACCCTAAGTTCACACCTGAGCGTTTTACAGCGCAATCAAACGCGCAGTAAAACGCTCAACACATGAAAACCAATGCCTCCCTATGGGAATGGTTCTCACCTGGGCGTTTTACAGCGCGTACGATCGCGCTGTAAAACGCCCGACGCATAATCAAGTTCTTGAGCTTCTTTGGGGAGTTTTGACGCGCGTTTGTGGCCATAGGACACTGCAGTCAATCACACAAACGCGCGTCAAACGCGCGTTTACTATTACAAAAAACGCGCGACAAAAACGCACGTAAAAAGCGCGTTTGAGAAACGCTCAGGTGTGAAAGCAGAGTTAGGGATTGTCCAGCTCGCTGCCCTGATGATCTACCAGCAGGGGTTTGAGGAGAATGACCATAGGCATTGATATCACAGCTTGTACTGACTGATAGTGTAATTTAAAGGGGTGGTCTGCTTTAAAAAATAAAATAACATAAAAAAAATCTGCCACAGTGCAGAGCGGCGACCAAGAGGATCTTTCTCTCTGGAGGACTCCGCATTAGGGCTCATGCACATGAACGTGTGCCGGCCGTTCTGTGCAATTTGCGGTCCCCAATGCACGGGCACCATCCATGCGGCTGCCGCAGAAGGATCCATCAATGGGTCAGTGATCCCTCCGCACCGCCAAAAATAGAACGGGTTCTATGTTTTGGCGGTGCGGAGGCACGGAGAGAAACCCCACGGAAGTGGCTCCGTTCCGCACCGCTCCTTCCGGATTGCGGACCCATTCAAGTCAATGCACGCGGCCAGTGCCCGTATATTGCGGACCCGCTGTTTGTGGACCACAATACGGGCACGGCCGTGTGCATGAACCCTTTTACGGATAGTCCATTGATTTCCATGGGCACCGTGTAATGCTTCATTTCGCCTGTGGTGGCGCTGTAGGAGAATTAAACACTTACCGGCAGGTACTGGTGCAGACCACAGGGGATCAGTAGGGAGGCCAGCAGCAGGACACCCTGTGGTCAGAGTTTATTTATGGGTTAATATACTGTATGTTGGCATTACATGAGCACTGTATGGCGGTATTTAATGCTACGTATGTTATGTTTCCAGTGTCTGCCACTGACAGCATTGTTTTTTAGGCAGCTGCTTAGAAGATTGGTCATTGTACGGCACTGTTCTGTGGACACCATACCCTGCGGTATTTATAATGAGCCACTTGGTTGCACTGATGTAACTAGAGAGGGTAACGATTAGCAGTTTTTCAGTTAAATAAAAACCCCAGTCAGTGTAATACCGTACGATTGTTCCAGACCAGTCATTTTATCATAAACCATAAATCAAGTTCAGTGCAATTATTTTAGAGTAGATTATTTTCATGAAATGTAATTTGAAGTAAATTAAATATTAGCGAATGTTGAATTTCTAGGGGATTGAATACTTTTGCAATACACAGTATAAAAACTTCATTGACATCTTCACTGACAAGAGATTGCTGCTGCGTGCCTTTCGTGACATCTTGCGCACATCTCCGGCACTCTGCGCGACCTGTCATTCTTGTCCCCCAGTGACACCTCTGACACGGCGAGGAGCGGCAGCGAGCATCGCTTTTCCGTATTCCAGCTGACAGACTCATTCTGGATTTACAAGAGGGTTTAACAGAAGGCCATTAACATATTTACTGAGAGGGACGCGGCTTCGCAAATTCCCCTGGAGGATGACAAAAGGCAGACCCACTTTTCAGCCAGATTTACCTTTTTCAAAGCGGGTTGTGCACAGGGACGCAATAAGCCCCCACCGATGACTGATTAGAGGTAAAAATGGACAATAGTCAAGTAGGGGGTCCACCATTTATGGGACCACTGCTGGTCCAAGAGGCACAGCTTGAAGCCCTTTGGGCTCCAACAAAATTTTGGGAAAAGCACCCCCCAATTACCATTTATAGTACTGCTGTGACTGGAGCCTCTGCTCCCTCTACCCACTTCTTATCATGTGTCTGTTATGTCTACAGACATCTTAAAGGGAAACTCCAGGGGGGAAAAAAATGGCTTTCCTATTGTAATCACTCCTGGACATGCCAAGCAACAGCTCAAAAATGACGCCCCCGTGCAAGAGACACTGTAGCAGGTGACATATTATGGAGATGCAGATAGTTCTGTTGCCACTAGACCTATAAAAGGAATCCAATATTATTATTTTTTTTACCAGAGGGATACATTTTTTTTATATATAGGGCAGTTAAAGTTAAAAAAAAAAGAAACATTACTCACCTTACTGGGTCTCTGCTGATCTCCACATACTGTTACCAGATTGAAACACAGAAGATGATAAAAGATGCCCTCTCCGCCAACCACTGGCCACAGAAGTGACCTGACTCTGCCAGTGATTGGCTGAACAGGTATTTCTTGCATAATGAGTAAAGATGTGAAAGTGGAGAACAGCAGGGAACCTCGAAGGTGAGTAATGCATTTTTATTTTTTAAAGGACATCTCTCAGCAGTTTTGTCCCTATGACACTGACTGACCTGTTACATGTGCACTTGGCAGCTGAAGGCATCTGTGTGGGTCCCATGATCATATGTGCCCGCATTGCTGAGATATATGAAGTTTAAATATATGCAAATGAGCCTCTAGGAGCAACGGGGGCGTTGCCATTACTCCTAGAGGCTCCGCTCTCTTTGCAACTGCTGTGTCCTCTGCAATTTTATTAACAGGGCCAAACATGATGACATTTTCACTACCTGACCCAATCAATCAAAGTGGAGAGGACACAGAGAGAGCAGAGCCTCTAGGTGTAATGGTAACACCCCCGTTGCTCCTAGAGGCTCATTTGCATATAGTAAAACATCATTTTTCTCAGCATTGTGGACACATATGAACATGGGACCAACACAGATGTATTCAGCTGCCATGAGCACATGCAACATGTAAAACCCATTCTGCCTCATATGTAAAAATGTTAATCCTGCTGGACAGCCCCTTTAAATATGAAAAGATTCGTGAAGGGGGGGGGGGGGGGGACTAATATAGAACGTTATGGCATTTTCTATTAAAGTCTCTTCATCTGCTGTGTAGTCCTACCATAAAAGATGCTGTAGGACCGCGGGTGTAGCAGAAGCTTCTAGGCCCAGAACTCAAAATTTTCTTTTTATAGAGGCAGACACCATGGCCCGAGTATGACCGTCACCTCTGCGCCCCCTATAGCTCTGTCGATGTGTAGAACAGAAGAGAGGCTTATGACGTGTTTCACTCCCAACGTATCGCTCGCCCCATTTTTCTCTTTTTGGATCTACACCCCAAGAAACATTTCTAAGGCTACTTTCACATCTGTGTTTTTGTTCGATCTATCAGGAATCAGCAAAAACTCTTCCATTAGGATAATACAACCGTCTGCATCCGTTATGAGCGGATTCGGTTGTATTTTCTCTAAAATGACCAAGACGGATCCGGAAGTAAAACCATTATAAGTATGAGCGAACCCGAACTGAAGTCTGGGTTTGGGTGATTTTATTATTTTCTGTTATAACATGGTTATAATGGAAAATAATGGCATTCTTAAGACAGAATGCAAAAGAATATGGCCATTTAGGGGTAAAAAAAAACAACAAAAAAAAGACTCACCTCATCCACTTGATCGCGCTACAGCAGTCTCTTCTATCTTCATTCAGCAGGACCTCCCATGTGCACGATGACGTCACCGTGCTCTCCCACGTGGCCATATTCTTTTGCATTCTGTCGTAATGCTATTATTTTCCGATATAACCATGTTATAGGTGAAGTTTGGGCCCCCATTGACTTCAATGGGGTTCGTGGTCATGTTTGGGTCCTGAACCCGAACTTTGACCTGAAGTTCAACACGGCGAACCCAAACTTCACTCATCCCTAATTGTAAGTTAATGGGCACTGTATCCGTTTTTATTTTTTGTCCAAGAAAACAGATCCGGCACCATTGACTTACATTGTGTTTCATGCCAGGTCTGTCTTGATCAGTATCCCATGACGCACTCAAAAAAAACCCTGCAGCATGGGAAGGCATCTAAACGGAACAGAACGCATTCTGCTGCACTCCGTCCTGTTCCGTTCAGTCTTGTCCCCATTGACAATGAATGGGGACAAAACTGAAGCGTTTTCCTCCAGTTTTGAGATCCGATTGACGGATCTCAATACCGGAAAGGAAACCGCCGATGTGAAAGTAGCCTGATTTTGAAAAAAAATATCATTAAAATATTTTCTGTCCGTAATAATATTTATATAAACAGCGGGTCCGTGTTGCAACTTTTACAAAAATATTTTGAAAACAAAAAAAGAAAAAGACCCGGATTTAGCTTTACCATTGAGATGTGCGCCGGGCGTTCACCGCCACCCAGTATCATGTCAGGGTAAAGAAGAAAGGAAGCTGCACACCCTTGGCTTTAATAATATTAAGAGATTAATTTGCCTTCTCAAAAAAAAAAAAAAAACGATGAAATCCTGGGAACCAATCCATAGAGCTAACAAGACGCCGCGCTGCTTTCACCGGGTCATTTGCAATAGACTTTAGTCCATTGGCTGTAAGGACTCTGTTTGCTTATGCCCTGGTTTCTTCTTGATTGTTACCCTGGTCATGAATGTATATGCAGATCGTGTCTCCGATTTGCGGGGGGATAATCCCCTATGAAAACAGTTACAGTCGGCCTTTGAAGATCTATAGACAGAGCTGCTCTTCATCGCTATCGATGTGTCAATGTGAGACAGACAATAAGTTATTTACAGAGAACCCACCCTCCTCGTCCGGCTGATCCCGGGAGAGGATGGGGGGGGGACGTAAAACGTGTGCACATCTGTCACTGACTGCTGGTGACTACCTCACACCCTGTGATGGCTAAGACAACAGATCACGATCTCGTTTCAAGGATTGAAGAAGAATATCACTTAGCCATGTTAAGTATATACTGTATCGATGCCCGCGATTAATGCGCCCAACTGCATTCAGCCGGTGTGCGCTCTGCAGGGGGGTGGGAGGGCTGATGAGACCGGGTGTCCCTCTGTGTTTTGTAAAGAACAGTCCCCTCCTTGTTATCAAAGTAAGGACCACTCCTGACGCAATGTACGGGTGGTAAATTACGGTCCGCGTGGTGCATTGCAAATTAGAGAGCCTCGTTCAGATTAAAGGGCCATGCATGGCTGCACTTGATTTCCCATCGCTTTTCGTTAAAGTGCTGGGAAACCTGAGCCTATAGAAGTTTCGTTATTGCGTTGCGAGTGGGAATAAGCCGCAGCGTGGTGCACATGGTCGGAGAGGTCAAAGTAGACCGCGGCGCATACTCATTACCATGCCAGAGCGAGCAGGGAGGCAGCGCCCCCGACTGGTAACACACAGTTGATAATTGGTTTGGAAATTTCTAGGAGGAATAAAAGAGGGACGGCACAACAAGTATTTGCTATAACAGACAGGAGAGGTGAGAACTCCTCTGGAACTGGCACAGGTAAAGGAGGGCTCTGTTTTCATGGGTCTGTTGTCTCTACCTTTAGACCACCCATCACAGCCTACAGATTTTAGTGAAAATTTACGTAGGTTCTTCAAGTGGAGGCAGTCTGCCAACCATGCCAACGCTAATCCTTGGCAGTTCATGGACAAGGTCACCATCTTAAACTTGGGCTGTTGCTATTAACCCTTTCACTAACCCAGACCACCATGGAAAATTACTATTATCTCCTTTACTACCGTAAACCACAAGGTATACTATTTTAAGCCGCTTCTCCATCCTAGATCACCAGGGATATTATATTAACTCCTTTAGCACCCTAGGCTACAAGGAGTATAATTTTTAACCACTTCCCTACTCTAGACCACTAGGGATATTGATATTAACCCTTCACCACCCTAGACCACAAGGAATGTAAATTGTACCACTACCCTACTGTAGACCATCAGGAATATTAATATTAACCCTTCACCACCCTAGATCATAAGGGGTTTCATTTTTAACCACTGCCCTATTCTAGACCACCAGGGATATTAATATTAACCCTTCACCACCATAGAACACAAGGGGTATAATGTTCAACCACTTCCCTACTCTAGACCGCCAAGGATATTAACCCTTCACCACCTTAGATCACAAAGGATGTAATTTATTACCACTGCCCTATTCTAGACCACCAGGGATATTAACATTAACCCTTCACTACCCTAGAACACAAGGGATATCATTTTCAATCACTTCCCTACTCTAGACCACCAAGGATATTAACCTTTCACCACCCTAGATCACAAAGGGTGTCATTTTTAACCACTTCCTCACCCCAGTCTACCAGGGATAGTAGTACAGGGAGTGCAGAATTATTAGGCAAATGAATATTTTGACCACATCATCCTCTTTATGCATGTTGTCTTACTCCAAGCTGTATAGGCTCGAAAGCCTACTACCAATTAAGCATATTAGGTGATGTGCATCTCTGTAATGAGAAGGGGTGTGGTCTAATGACATCAACACCCTATATCAGGTGTGCATAATTATTAGGCAACTTCCTTTCCTTTGGCAAAATGGGTCAAAAGAAGGACTTGACAGGCTCAGAAAAGTCAAAAATAGTGAGATATCTTGCAGAGGGATGCAGCACTCTTAAAATTGCAAAGCTTCTGAAGCGTGATCATCGAACAATCAAGCGTTTCATTCAAAATAGTCAACAGGGTCGCAAGAAGCGTGTGGAAAAACCAAGGCGCAAAATAACTGCCCATGAACTGAGAAAAGTCAAGCGTGCAGCTGCCAAGATGCCACTTGCCACCAGTTTGGCCATATTTCAGAGCTGCAACATCACTGGAGTGCCCAAAAGCACAAGGTGTGCAATACTCAGAGACATGGCCAAGGTAAGAAAGGCTGAAAGACGACCACCACCGAACAAGACACACAAGCTGAAACGTCAAGACTGGGCCAAGAAATATCTCAAGACTGATTTTTCTAAGGTTTTATGGACTGATGAAATGAGAGTGAGTCTTGATGGGCCAGATGGATGGGCCCGTGGCTGGATTGGTAAAGGGCAGAGAGCTCCAGTCCGACTCAGACGCCAGCAAGGTGGAGGTGGAGTACTGGTTTGGGCTGGTATCATCAAAGATGAGCTTGTGGGGCCTTTTCGGGTTGAGGATGGAGTCAAGCTCAACTCCCAGTCCTACTGCCAGTTTCTGGAAGACACCTTCTTCAAGCAGTGGTACAGGAAGAAGTCTGCATCCTTCAAGAAAAACATGATTTTCATGCAGGACAATGCTCCATCACAGGCGTCCAAGTACTCCACAGCGTGGCTGGCAAGAAAGGGTATAAAAGAAGAAAATCTAATGACATGGCCTCCTTGTTCACCTGATCTGAACCCCATTGAGAACCTGTGGTCCATCATCAAATGTGAGATTTACAAGGAGGGAAAACAGTACACCTCTCTGAACAGTGTCTGGGAGGCTGTGGTTGCTGCTGCACGCAATGTTGATGGTGAACAGATCAAAACACTGACAGAATCCATGGATGGCAGGCTTTTGAGTGTCCTTGCAAAGAAAGGTGGCTATATTGGTCACTGATTTGTTTTAGTTTTGTTTTTGAATGTCAGAAATGTATATTTGTGAATGTTGAGATGTTATATTGGTTTCACTGGTAAAAATAAATAATTGAAATGGGTATATATTTGTTTTTTTGTTAAGTTGCCTAATAATTATGCACAGTAATAGTAACCTGCACACACAGATATCCCCCTAAAATAGCTAAAACTAAAAACAAACTAAAAACTACTTCCAAAAATATTCAGCTTTGATATTAATGCGTTTTTTGGGTTCATTGAGAACATGGTTGTTGTTCAATAATAAAATTAATCCTCAAAAATACAACTTGCCTAATAATTCTGCACTCCCTGTATTACTCACTTAATTTCCCTGAAACACAGAGAATAAAATTGATTAAATTCTAAAATGGCACAAGCCACATGATCAGTGACCCACAAATCATCTGAGACCACAGTGAACATAATATTTGAGGTATCCACCACCAGCAGCAATATTAGGTCATCAGTGTCTTATAAAACGGCCGTGGAGCTTTTTGACACCTGGGGGGTAGGTGACGCCTGACTTTGTGGTGGGGGCACTGTTGCATGATGACTCTCTTATGGGGCACTGTTGCATTCTGGGTCTGTTCTGGAGGTGCTGCTCCAGACTACCTCATTTAGGTGTTGGCCCTTTAACAGATTTTGCAGGAGCCTCAAGTTACGCCTCTGTCTACCCCCATTTTGGTTGTCACTTAGGGACTCATTTATGATCTTATTGTAGGAGAAATGCTCTTTAGATACATATTAGAGATACAAATGACCATCGGTTCCTAATCCGTGACAACCATAGTGATCTGCCCACTTCCACGTATTTGCATATAATATTATATAATATATGATATCTGCCACCTTGCGTAGAGGTAATTGCCGCCTTCCATACCGTTCTTCATCCTCAATCCTTCTCATTGTTTGTGATCTGTAGAATCGTTGACACCAAAGAAAAAGAGAGGGAAAAAAACGGATGCCGGGGAATGCAGAGGGAATGAAAGCCGATACTCCCCGACATGTGCACTGGGTAATAATTCCTCCAACCACCGGCTAATTGTACTTTGCTACACTGAGCTTAAGATACCTGTGCCAGATGGCATGCGTATAGGGGACATTACACCGGGAGCAGCAAAAGCCACAGCTCATCATATACAACTATGTTGTATATATTTCAATTAAAAGAGACATAACACATTTATTTATTATACGCACTTATATAGCGCTGGCATATTCCGCACCACTTTAGGCTACTTTCACACTTGCACTTGATCGGATCCATTCTGAACGGATCCGATCATATTAATGCAGACGGAGGCTCCGTTCAGTACGGATCCGTCTGCATTAATAACTTAGAAAAAATTCTAAGTGTGAAAGCAGCCTGAGCGGATCCGTCCAGACTTTCAATGTAAAGTCAATGGGGGACGGATCCGCTTGAAGATTGAGCCATATGGTGTCATCTTCAAGCGGATCCGTTCCCATTGACTTACATTGTAAGTCTGAACGGATCCGCTCGCCTCCGCACGGCCAGGCGGACACCCGAACGCTGCAAGCAGCGTTCAGCTGTCCGCCTGTCGGCGAGCGGAGCGGAGGCTGAACGCCGCCAGACTGATGCAGTCTGAGCGGATCCACATCCATTCAGACTGCATCAGGGCTGGACGGAGGCGTTTGGGTCCGCTCGTGAGCTCCTTCAAATGGAGCTCACGAGCGGACCGACGAACGCTAGTGTGAAAGTAGCCTTACAGACATTAGTATCAGACTGTCCCCAATGGGGCTCACAATCTAAGGTCCCTACCAGTATGTCTTTGGAGTGTGGGAGGAAACCGGAGGAAACCCACACAAACACGGCGAGAACATACAAACTCTGTGCAGATGTTGTCCTTGATCATATTCGAACCCAGGACCCCAGCGCTGCAAGGCACATATAGATGGGAAATACATTGCAACAAACTGCAGCTTTGCGGGAGTCGGACTAGTTACTGTATGTACCATTATTCTGGCATTCAATGCAAGCAAGGAGATGTTCAATTACTGACAGCTAGCAGAGATATTGATAAACGGCATCAAAACACAAAGCATGGAGCACGAAACAGAAAGGTCCACATCTCATACGTCAACCTTTCGGAAGAAGTTTTGTTGGAGTGGTTGAGTCTAATGTATTACAATGGCGCGCGCACACACTTGGACATTTCGGATGTCCACGTCTCCAGCTTTTGGTAAGCGCTTGGTCAAAAGTGGTCAAAAATTTCGTCATTTTGGTATGCCTAATCATAATATTTTTTTATTTACAATGCAGGGTATGGTCAGAACTGGTGCAAAGACATTGTATAAATTAAATGTAAAATAAAAAAATTACTAAAATGTATACATTAAAATCAAAAATATAAAACAAAATGTTTCATTTCGTTTATTTTATATGAATTTTTTATATTTTTATTATTTATTTTATTCTATCGTATAAGTTAAAATACGTATAAGTTAAAATAAACGCATGAAATATAGAGAGACTTTCATTTACATACCACTGAACAATGTCCTTAAGGCTAGGTCTACACGACAACAGTTGTTGCGCGACAAAAAGTCGCGCGACAGATAGGGCGCAACATTTGTCGCGCAACAATTTTTATAATGGCAGTCTATGGTGTCGCACTGCAACATGCGACATGCTGCGACTGCGACGCAAATAGATTTTCTGCGACTGTCGCATCGCAGTCGCAGCATGTCGGATGTTGCAGTGCGACACCATAGACTGCCATTATAAAAATTGTCGCGCGACATTAGTGCAACAAAATGTCGCGCGACAAATGTCGTCGTGTAGACCTAGCCTTAAGGGGGTTTTCCAGAGATAAAACTCTTTTCCCTAAAAGGAAATTATTGACAAGTATATTCATTTTCCATTTGCGTAAAAACCCAATAAGGCTATGTTCGCACTGGTCAGATTAAAAATCTGGCCCATAGTGTCCGTGGCAGAAATTTGAGTCGACCCTCAAATTTCTGCTCCAGAACCCCCTCTCATGTGTGGGGTGAAGATTGTGGTCTGCTTCTACATGCTTCTTCATACATAGACATGGGCTTTAACAATAAACCACAACATTTAACTCTTTAGCATTAACTTAACCCTTTGCAGTGATTCTCTGGGTCACAGCACAGATAGTTGTGGTTAAGAGCGAGTCACCTCTGAGGAGTGTGAGCGTGTATGGGCGAAGCATGGAGAAGATCTCCTGACTGTGGTGCACCATGTGGAGAGCCATCTTAATCACCGCCACCAGAGTCATCACCCATTGAGCTGTGTGCAATGCCGGAGGACAAAGTAAGGCTGGGTTCACATTGCGTTTTTGCCATCCGTTTAACATATACATTGGGAAAAACGGATACTAACGTTTAGCACGCCGTGCTTTTGTATCCCGCAGAGTCCAGTAAAAAACATATGAGTTAACGAATACATTTTTTGCAATGCAACTCTATGGTGAACGGAGGCCACTGTATGGCTTAAGTCTGAGGCATCCGTTAACGTATACGTTTTTTTATATACATTAAACGGATGGCAAAAACATGATGTGAACCCAGGTAAACAGCAGTGTTATCAGCAAATCCCCAAACTATACGTTGGCTGCGTTTTTAGTGATGTCAGTGCCGTCCTGCGGCCATTGCATGGGAACTCACCCTAAGGATTTGCTCGTTTCTAGGGACCGTGCTGAAAAAGCAGCATCCTGGAGGACAAAGGGTTAATAGACCTCTGTCGGTTGTCACTCCAGGGAACGTTATAAGGAAAGGATTGACTCGTCCTCCAGTACCTGCAAATCCTGGCACATTACAATAGGATTACAGGCAGATTTGCCCCCGCTCCACCTGTTGTGGCCGCCCCTCTGGGCGAGGACCCTGCGCTCTATAAGCCAACATGGTGGATCTCCACAGCTTCTGGCTGATGTGCTACATCTGTCTCGCGGCCAATTACTGACTTTAATAGAGACAAAGAACATTTCCTAATTAGTGTCCCTTAATTCTCACCTGCTCCCGCCCGTACAGGAGCTCCAGGGTCTCACCCATCGCCACGCTAATTGGTGGACGTGGTCTTGTATCTCCTCCCTGCAGATGGGGGGATGATGCTGTAGTGTCTGCTACGGATAACAAAGGCATGGCCCGCTGCCATACACAATGACTCTCCCCAATGAGAGGACCCCTGAAGTTTCAAGAGCGATGGAGCAAGTAGGATCCTATGACCTGAATGTGCTTGTCTGTATAAATGGAAGGGGACACTCTTCATTGAGGACATTTTTTAAAATGTTCCCGAATGTCTCGGTTAAAGTTATTTTTTTGCCCGGGGTACAATATAGATGACCTATCCTCAAGATCGTGTGTGGGGGTCCAACTCCCGACACCCCCACGATCAGCTGAAGAGACAGCGGCACTCCATGAGAGTTCCAGCCTCTTCCTTCCTTCAAGTGAATGAGGCTAAGCTGCAGTTCCAAGCACAGCCACAATCCAACGGACGGCGCTGTGCTTGGTGAGCTGCGAAGCGGCCGTGACACTCACCGGAGCGCTGCAACCGCCGCAAACATCTGATCAGCAGGGGTGCAGGGAGTCAGATCCCCACCGATCAGATACTGAGCATAGGTCACCGGTATTAAACACTTGGAAAACCCCTTTAATTCTATTTATTGACATTAAAAGGGACTTTTAACTAAAACCATATTTATAAGGTCACATGAGAAGATAAAACCAGTTTAGGTTCCCAATACAAATGGGTCAAATCTATGGGAAGAGCCACTGAACCCCTTGGGAGTCAATAGCAGTAGCACAGGGCACATAGCCTGTCACTACCGAAGGGGGCGCCACCACACTAGGTGGGCAGTACTACAGAGATGGTTTTTGATGGCCGGCTTGATATATATTAGTTGTTTCTGGCCAGCTACTTCAGGTTGGGAACCGGACACAACTGATATATGTGTAGTGCAGCGTCTATAGTCTGATATCGCTGGACAGAAAAACTGACCATGCAGCATTTTTTTTAAATGTATTTATGTCTGGGGCTATTTGACATCCGACATCACAACCGATGCACCAGACGTATGGGGTCAGTTCTGGGTTCAGTTCCCCTCCAATCTTTTCTGCTTTACCCTAGAGGGGAACTGAACCAGTTTGAGGGACGTACAGTCAGGTCCATAAATATTGGGACAGCGACACAATTCTAACACTTTTATCTCTATACACCACCACAATGGATTTGTGCTTTACCTGCAGACTGTCAGCTTTAATTTGAGGGGATTTACATCCAAATCAGGTGAACGGTGCAGGAATTACAACAGTTTGCATATGTGCCTCCCACTTGTTAAGGGACCAAAAGTAATGGGACAGAATAATAATCATAAATCAAACTTTCACTTTTTAATACTTGGTTGCAAATCCTTTGCAGTCAATCACAGCCTGAAGTCTGGAAAGCATAGACATCACCAGATGCTGGGTTTCATCCCTGGTGATGCTCTGCCAGGCCTCTACTGCAACTGTCTTCAGTTCCTGATTGTTCTTGGAGCATTTTCCTTTTAGTTTTGTCTTCAGCAAGTGAAATGCATGCTCAATCGGATTCAGGTCCGGTGATTGACTTGGCCATTGCATAACATTCCACTTCTTTCCCTTAATAAACTCTTTGGTTGCTTTTGCAGTATGCTTTGGGTCATTGTCCATCTGCACTGTGAAGCGCCGTCCAATGAGTTCTGAAGCATTTGGCTGAATATGAGCAGATAATATTGCCTGAAACACTTCAGAATTCATCCTGCTGCTTTTGTCAGCAGTCACATCATCAATAAATACAAGAGAACCAGTTCCATTGGCAGCCATATATGCCCACGCCATGACACTACCACCACCATGCTTCACTGATGAGATGGTATGCTTAGGATCATGAGCAGTTCCTTTCCTTCTCCATACTCTTCTCTTCCCATCACTCTGGTACAAGTTGATCTTGGTCTCCTCTATCCATAGGATGTTGTTCCAGAACTGTGAAGGCTTTTTTAGACGTCGTTCGGCAAACTCTAATCTGGCCTTCCTGTTTTTGAGGCTCACTAATGGTTTACATCTTGTGGTGAACCCTCTGTATTCACTGTGGTGAGGTCTTCTCTTGATTGTTGACTTTGACACACATACACCTACCTCCTGGAGAGTGTTCTTAATCTGGCCAACTGTTGTGAAGGGTGTTTTCTTCACCAGGGAAAGAATTCTTCGGTCATCCACCACAGTTGTTTTCCGTGGTCTTCCGGGTCTTTTGGTGTTGCTGAGCACACCGGTGCGTTCCATCATTTTAAGAATGTTCCAAACAGTTGTTTTGGCCATGCCTAATGTTTTTGCTATCTCTCTGATAGGTTTGTTGTGTTTTTTCAGCCTAATGATGGCTTGCTTCACTGATAGTGACAGCTCTTTGGATTTCATCTTGAGAGTTGACAACAACAGATTACAAATGCAAATAGCAAACTGGAAATGAACTCTGGACCTTTTATCTGCTCATTGTAATTGGGATAATGAGGGAATAACACACACCTGGCCATGGAACAGCTGAGAAGCCAATTGTCCCATTACTTTTGGTCCCTTAACAAGTGGGAGGCACATATGCAAACTGTTGTAATTCCTGCACCGTTCACCTGATTTGGATGTAAATAACCTCAAATTAAAGCTGACGGTCTGCAGGTAAAGCACATCGTGTTTGTTTCATTTCAAATCCATTGTGGTGGTGTATAGAGCCAAAAATGTTAGAATTGTGTCGATGTCCCAATATTTATGGACCTGACTGTATGTGAAGGAACTTTTCTTTATGCGTTGTATGACTGTATTATTTGGGCACTGTATGATAGGCTATGAGAAAAAGAGCCAGTCTTAAAGGGGTTGTGTGCGTGGATGGTTGGCCTTGCTGATCCCCACAACCATTTCATGGCTCCAGTTTGATAGGGCTACGTGAGGCCGCTACTGTCACCCCCCCCCCCCTCCCCCCTCAGACTGTATGTACATAAGAATTAGGAAGCCTTCCTTCAAGGGGAAAAAACTTCTATTCTTATGGAGTCCGGATAAGGGCTCATGCACACAGCCGTTGCCCAGCCATGCCCGTTTTGCGGGGCCGTGAGCACCCTACATCACCGATGCGGACCCGTTCATTTAAATGGGTCTGAAATCCGGAAGGTCCGGTGCGGAACGGAGTGCTTCTGTGGGGTTTCTGTCCGTGCCGCCGCATCTCAAAAAAATAAAACATGTTGCCGCAATACGGGCACGGGCATGTGCATGAGCCCTATTGTGAAAAACGGACATGTGATGGACTTTTTTTTATTGGCCACCACACGTCCGTTTTAAGACCAATAGTAGTCTATGGGGTTATTCAACGGCAGTTTTTTTGACGGACAGTAAATAACGGGCGTCAAAAAAAAAAACATGTTCTATCTTGTCCGTATTTGACTGACCGACTGACCCCATACAATTTAATGGGTCTGTTTTTAACGTCTGTTTCTCAGAAAGGCATCAGTGCGAATTGCGGAACGTGTGCGGACCTATTCATTCTCTATAGGGACGGAATGAATGCGGACAGCACACTATGTGCTCTCTGCATCCGCATTTCTGGAGCGCGCCGCCGATCTTCCGCGGCTCCCGAAAAAAATAGAACATGTTTAAAATAGGCATTTCTATGGGGGTGCCGGCCGGGTGTATTGCGGATCCGCAATGCACTACGGATGTGTGAATGGACCCTAAGACTGTAAGGCAATGCATGGGGGTTGTGAAGTTCTATAAGGGCCAATACAGATTCTCTGCCAAGGAGCCCCTAAGCCAGATACAGTACACACAAGGAAATTTTTGAGTTTTTTTTTTTTTGTTTTTTTTTGCCTAAGCCAGGAGTAGAAAATTAAAGAAAACCAGAGAAGTTTCTTCCCTCTTTTGGATCCATTCACAGCTTTAGCAAAAAGGAAAAACATCAAAAGCCGCCTTGTGTGAACAAGGTTGTAGGTATCACAGGGCAATACATGTAGGAACAGCATGAGGGTCAAACCAGTAGGAAAATAAGTAAAACTGTTGGCACATCTAATAATTCTCTCTGGGACTATCTAATTTCTCAGCGTGCCTTGGGTTAACCAGAAGAAATGATTCTGTGGTCTACTTCTAATTCCATTGCCATCCTTGTGTTATCATTGAACACAAAGGACAGACCATCAATAAGATCTAATGGGTCATTTGTGACTCGTCTCATAAGAAACAGACCCCAGAAATAAGTGATTGGCTGCAAAGTCACCTCCAAATGGGGTTGTCTCCTGCTGGACTTTCTGTGGTCCATTATTGTGTCAGAGCCTGGACTCAATGGTTGTATTTGGGGGTCTGCCAAACAATATGTGACATGTACAACCAGGCAAATATCTATGGCCACCCCTTCCATGTCCTCCACCAGGACCATAGCTTGTACCTAAGAGCTGCTCCCCACCACATAATCTCTTGTCCACAGTTGCAGATTAGTGGGGTGGGGTGGTAGAGGTGACCTGCTGGCTCCTTCTCCCCTTGCCTGTTATTGTGCTGCTCAATAGTAGATGGGGGGCTTTCTTATTGTGGTGGCCTGGGGCAGGGCATGAAGGAAGGTGTGTACAATGGTGTGTCAGAGACTACACCTGGCAGAATGAGAGGCAGCCAGAAAGGTGAAACTCAGAGCCCCTCTTATTTATTGGCTCAAGGAAAGAAAGAAAATAGATAAAAAGCTGAAAAATGGCAGCACTAAACAAAACACAGTGAAAGAGGAAGGTGCAAGCACAATGGGACCCGACTATTGCCCAACAACAACAACAAAAAGATGCAAAAAGGCAGCACTCTCACATATAAAAAAGGAAATAAATGTATTCAACCATGCAGGAGGCGACGTTTCGGCTCAACACTAGAGCCTTTCTCAAGCCTGGAGAGTTGGAGAGTGCTGCCTTTTTGAATATATTTTTTTTTAGATAGAAAGAAAGAAAGAAATTAGATAGATAGATAATAGAAAGAAAGAAAATATATAAAAAAGAAATTAGATAGATGATAGATAAATATAGATAGAGTTAGATATGAGATAGATAGATAGATAGATAGATAATAGATTAGAGGGATAGATATAGATACCAGATAGGCTATTCTGGACAATGACCAGATGAAAACTCTGTGTCCTGATGTCTCAGGAGTATTGACCACCAGTCATATAACGTTATCTCCAGGCTTCATCCTACAAGGACATTACATTGGGCTCAGACATCTGCTGATACTTCTGTATATGAGGACACAGTGTAAATGTAATCATCCGATAATAATATTTGTGAATCCTTTCCAGTGTACGGACCGACCCTATACCTGTTCTCTGTACTGCATTGCACCGTCTATTCCTGTATTTATAGATAGTTACATATTGTGCCGGGAGATCAGCCTCCTATTACCGGGTCTCTGTACTGATGAGGCAGAACTTCTCTAATTAGTTCTGAAAAGGATGTCATTAGCCTCCTGTCTGAAAAAAATAATAAAAAAAATTCCCTTTCACTGTATCTAAATATTTTTAATAAAATGGTTATGTTTAACACTTTCAAGTACAATAGGTGTATATGTGTGTGTGTATAAATAGTATTCTTTTTTTTTTTACTTTTTTTTTTTACTTTTATTGTGCCAAGGTCTTTTTTCTACAGCAGCCCTGTTTAGTTACTATGCTTGTAGTAGTATTATAGTACTATAATAAATTGTTATATTACTAATAATAATAATAATAAACTAGCAATAACTAAAATAAAATAATAATAATAATAATAATAATAATAATCTAAAGTGACACGTGTATGTCCTGGACTCCTCACCCAGAGGTGCAGATCGTTCCCCCTCATAATTAAGAAATGAAACCATTTATTTATTTAGAAAAGTTTATTTGACTTTTATTTCATCAATCATTTGTCAAAACCAAATAAAGTAATAAATATTTTAGCTTTTTTTCTTTTCTTTTATACAAAAATAAACAGGTGACAAAATATGGTGGGGCAGTGATATGTATAGACAGGCAGTGATCTAAAGCAGTGTGGATGGGGCTGCTGTGCAGAGACATGGCAGGAAGTGGACTGCAAGGAACCTGAGCCTCCAGGGTATTCTGGGACTTCTGGTTCTACAACTGCTGGCTCATAGGTTTCCAGTAAGCTACAAACAGAGAAGTCCAGCAGCGGTATATTGCTGATACTTGTAGTGCCCCAGCAGGTGGAGGACCACAGGTGGTCAGGAAAGGCAAGCAGCGAGGAAAGCAGAGCAGGCAGAGAGCGGCGTTTCATTGGACACCAATGAATAGAAGCTTCCTCAGCTGCCTCGTCTGAACAAGTGCCAGGACTTTGTGCTCACCCGACACCCGGGAGGAGGGCGTCAAATCATTAATTACACAAATACATGAAAATATCCTCAAGAACAAAACTTTAAATGGGCAAAAAGTAAGAGAAATGCTATCAATACACAGACAGAGGTCCTCCAGGAATGTTAAATAATATATAGATATAATAGTCATATTTACAATTGGATCTGGTCACCTGGGCTATGGGTGTTAAAGAGTTAATCTAAACATTGACAGAGGTGATTCATTAAAGGGGAGCTCTGCCCAGAGAAAAGGTAATGGATGCCTGGGAAGGTGGCTCAGGGTGGTCACTGTGGCTCCAACCTGAAGAAAGAAAGGAAGGAAGAGAGTAAGAAAGAAAGAAAGAAAGAAAGAAAGAACTAAGTAGATATAAATGAGTAGATAAATAGATAGATAGATAGATAGATATGAGATAGATAGATAGATATGAGATAGATAGATAGATAGAAGATATATCTTAATACAATCAGGTTTGCAGTAATGTCCCTGCTCTCCAGTCCATTATCTCCACGTTGATCTTCTGCAGTCAGTTGTGGGCACCACATGTAAGTTCTTCAGATCGTCGCCCATTTGATGCCACTTTACACCATTACTTCCAGGAGTCTGTCCTTGGATCAGTCACTACAGAGCCCCCAGAGCAGATGTTAGAAGATGATGGGTCACTTCTCCTGATGCTGCATGTGATGGGTCTCCAGATCAGGTCACAGTCTTCTGTCCTCCTGGTCATTTGGTGTCTGCACTCAGCCTGGACAGGCTGGCCCCGGTGACATGATGGTGAGCTGCAGAGGGCACCTGGCACATACTGCAGGGGCATGGCATCCCACTCCAGTGTGGAAAAGCCCCACCAAGAGGAGCAGAACCAGGGCTGGGGGACTTAAGTAGACCATGAGAAGCTGGATGTGAAACTGGAGGACCTGGAGGTGGTGGTGGATGAGCTGCCCTGACTGAGGAGATACCAGTGGTGGTCAGGGTGGCAGCCGTGGAAGGCAGCAAAGGATGGTGCACAGGGTGTCCAACTGGGTGTGCAGAGAGAGGAGGTCCATGGGTCATTGCCCCACAGGCTGAGGGGTGGTAGGCGGCTGCCGCTGCCGCCGCCGCCGCTGCCGCATGGTGGTGGTGGCCCCCATAGATCTCACTGACCAGACGCTTCATCTCCTCCAGGGAGTTGGTCAGCATGAGGATGTAGTTGCGGGCAAGAAGCAGGGTGGCAATCTTGGAGAGTTTACGCACAGAGGGTCCATGGGCATATGGCATAACCTCCCGCAGCCCGTCCATGGCGATGTTCAGATCGTGCATCCTCTTGCGTTCCCGGCTGTTGATCTTCAGCCTCAGTGACTGTAATTCATTCTCACTCATTTGCTTCTTATCCTTCTTGGCCGCCGCCGCTGCAGCCGCCGCCGCCGCCGCCTTGAAGGCGCCCAGTTTATCTCCAGCGGCGGCCGCCATGGCCATAGCGTTCCGCAGCTCCGCGCTCAGCTCCGCAGGGGAGTCGCTCATGGTGGAAGAAGAGACTGCGGCCGAGAAGCCGCCTCCTCTCCGAGAGTGCAGGAAAAATTCATCCACCTCTGGGGAGGAGGCTCGGCTGGAGCCCATGCTGGCGTCTGAATCCATCAGGAAGGTAAAGGAGACCTGTGGAGGAGATCAGGGATAGCATCAGAGGAGGAAGCAATGCTACAAAATACCTCTATTACTTTCTCTATTATTATTATTTGTGTTGCCTTAATAATCTCTATGAATGACCATTCCCGTGAATTAATTATGAATATAATGAATGGTTACATATGAACTCTGCTACATCTGTATGGGATATCACTGTGCGCTGCAATACAGTCTCCGCCACCTGTGCAGGGCTTGCCCCACTTGAAATACTCCAGTTCCAAATTTCCATTTTTTTTTTTTAAAGGAAGGCCTGCATGGAAAATGACTTATAATTTTTATTAATACCTGTAGTAACAATAATTACTATTACCGCTAATTACAATAAAACAATTCCTATTACTATTATAGTAAAAAAAGTATCAATACTATGGAAAAAAGTAACTTCCTATAATACTTACTAAACAAAAAAAATCACAAAGCATTGGGAAAAGAAAAATAATTTACTACTAGAACTACTCTCTACTACTTTCTACTACTACTACAAGTACTATTACTACTACTACTACTCTAACTCTGCTAAAATAATATTAATAATAATAATTCACAACCTTTTCTTTAATTGCACTCGATTGAGGCGCACATTTTCATCCCTTGGACAATCACTTAGTGCAATAATATAATAATATCAACATATAAATAATATAATAATAGAAAAATAATTACATAACCATATAAATATAATATAATATATCTGCTAAACAGGTGGTTGAATGGATGCTATATAACGAGTATTAGGGGGGAAAGCATAGGGGTGTGAAGAGTTGTGTGAACCCCTTAATGTCAGGGGGTGCAGGGCACAGGTGGGTATCGGCAGTAACTTACTTGGATGCTGGAGGGAGCAGCAGCAGCTCTGCTACAGGAGGTCACACGGCTGCCGCTCTGCTGGGACACAGCACTGATGATCAGGACCAGGAGCCTCCGGCTTTATAGGCAGAACAGTAGAACAATGTCATTGTCCTGGAAGGGGGGTGCTGGCAGCCAATCAGAGAGGGCGGCAGGCGTGACGTCACTGGGACGGGTGATCAGCATGACAGCATCCAGCACAATGACAGCTGCTCCCAGCAAACAAAACCCTGAGTGTAACAATAACAGAGAGGGGTCCTAATAGAGAGCAGCCCTGGACCAGAGCAAACAGCAGCACAAGGCTGGACCCAGAGCAAACACTCACTGGGCACAATGCTGGCACTCCACATCATAGGGTCAGCACTGCTCCACAGGACCATGACCAGTCCACCAGGAGCCCAGCAGATGGATGGAGATAGAGACAGGACAGAGGGATAGAGACTAGATAGATAGATAGATAATAGATAGATAGATAATAGATAGATAACACGGATAGATAGATAGACAGACAGACAGACAGATAGATAGATAGATAGATAGATACAATATAATAGATAGATAATAGATAGATAATAGATAGATAGATACAATATAATAGATAGATAATAGATAGATAACCTGGATAGATAGATAGATAGATAGATACAATATAATCGATAGATAGATAATAATGCAATATAATCGATAGATAGATAATAGATATATAGATAGATGGATAATAGATAGATAGATACAATATAATAGATAGATAATAGATAGATAATAGATAGATAATATATAGATAGATAACCTGGATAGATAGATAGATACAATATAATCGATAGATAGATAGATAGATAATAATGCAATATAATCGATAGATAATAGATAGATAGATAGATAGATAGATGGATAATAGATAGATAGTTACAATATAATAGATAGATTTATATACCAGATAAATCAGGTATTACAGATCAGGATGCAGAGTTCAGCTCTGCTACATCAGGATTATGTATTATTGTATACTTCTATTCGGTAGCTTTATGTCTCCTGTATTTAAAGTTAAACGAATATAAAAAAATAGTAATAATAAAACTGTATATAAAAATAGTAATGAGAAAAGAGAAGTAAGGAGGTTACAGGGATGTACAGGACACTGTGATGAGGAGGATGATGATCAGGTAGTAGCTGTAATCGCCGCTATCATGAAGCAATCGGATAAGATTGGTGGAAAGCAGAACCCTGCGCAGCAAACTGTGTGACAAAAAGTTCTATGAAGTGGGACATCCTGATCTATAGGCGCGGATGCTGGGGTAGTAGTCCCTGATGTCACAGTGCAGTCATTGTGTGCGGCCAGATGTCCCCGGGCATTCGTTATCACAGATGTATGTATGTATCATTACTGGTCTCTGCCAGCAGAGTACCCCACAAATACTGCCCAGTAATCATTACCCGCTCCAGTCCTGTCCTTATATTAGATATTCTGTATGACATAGTGTGCTTTACATTCTATCTATCGATTATCCATCTATACATGTATATAATATTTCTATTACTAATATTGTTACAATCATATTTACATTATAATGTTATATATATAATATGACTTAACGAATGGTAATTGCCATTCTTTTGTTATTATTTAAAATATGATTTATACTTTGTTTTTACTATTATTGTTATATTTTACTATATTTTACTATTTAAGATTTTTTTTATATTAGGTTTTTTTTTCTTATACATTATTGTCATTTTAGTTTTGTCTGACTGCAGTATTATTATTCTGTATTACTATAAATAATATCAAAGTTTTATTTATTTATTTTACTTATGTTTTATTTTTATTCGAATAATATTTGTAATTGTATCTTTCCTGTATTAGTTCATGGTTACACACAGCGGATACACATGATGATGGAGGGATGAGGAGGGTAGTGACACACTGCCCTATGTGTCCCCTGTACAGGACAGATGCAGCTGGGTAGACAGCCCGACTCAAAATAGGAGGCAAGTGTTCAGGGAGAAGTCCTATCTATGCTGAGAAATGATAAACCGCAGAAAGTAATATATCCAGTATACAAGGGAATGTATGATACACACAGGACAGGCTGCTCTGGATGATCAGGAGACATGCACTGCACAGGCTGCTCTGGGTGATCAGGAGACATGCACAGGACAGGCTGCTCTGGATGATCAGGAGACATGAACATGACAGGCTCCTCTGGATGATCAGGAGACATGCACAGAACAGGCTGCGCTGGATGATCAGGAGACTTGCAGAGAACAGGCTGCTCTGGATGATCAGGAGTCATGCACAGAACAGGCAGCACTGGATGATCAGGAGACATGCACAGAACAGGCTGCTCTGGATGATCAGGAGACATGCACTGCACAGGCAGCACTGGATGATCAGGAGACATGCACAGAACAGGCTGCTCTGGATGATCAGGAGACATGCACTGCACTGGCTGCTCTGGATGATCAGGAGACATGCACAGCACAGGCTGCTCTGGATGATCAGGAGACATGCACAGCACAGGCTGCTCTGGATGATCAGGAGACATGCACAGCACAGGCTGCTCTGGATGATCAGGAGACATGCACTGCACAGGCAGCACTGGATGATCAGGAGACATGCACAGAACAGGCTGCTCTGGATGATCAGGAGACATGCACTGCACAGGCTGCTCTGGATGATCAGGAGACATGCACAGCACAGGCTGCTCTGGATGATCAGGAGACATGCACTGCACAGGCTGCTCTGGATGATCAGGAGACATGCACAGGACAGGCTGCTCTGGATGATCAGGAGACATGCACAGCACAGGCTGCTCTGGATGATCAGGAGACATGCACTGCACAGGCTGCTCTGGATGATCAGGAGACATGCACTGCACAGGCTGCTCTGGATGATCAGGAGACATGCACTGCACAGGCTGCTCTGGATGATCAGGAGACATGCACAGGATAGGCTGCTCTGGATGATCAGGAGACATGCACTGCACAGGCTGCTCTGGATGATCAGGAGACATGCACTGCACAGGCTGCTCTGGATGATCAGGAGACATGCACAGGATAGGCTGCTCTGGATGATCAGGAGACATGCACTGCACAGGCTGCTCTGGATGATCAGGAGACATGCACTGCACAGGCTGCCCTGGATGATCAGGAGACATGCACAGGATAGGCTGCTCTTGTTTCCTGAGTTTCCTTAGAACAGCAGGTAATCTTAGAAAGGAAACAGACACATTTCTGAAATCAAACATCCTTTTATGTCCTGGTAAATTCCACAGTTCTTCACCATCATAAATTCACTGAAATTATTGACATTGTGAATACTATTTTTGATTATATAAAACTTTTCTTAAAAACATTGTAATTATATAAAAGTAAAATGAGTTGCTTCTGTTCTGACCCATATCACAAACTGCCATGTAAAAACCACTGATTTCAGCTTGCTGAACACTTGCTGTTATTTTTATATCACCAGTTTGCACCCCTTCAACAGAAAATACTACATAATATATCTGTGGCTCCTGCAAAGCAACCTGCTCCAAAAAACTGTATTACAAACTGATATCACTCTTGGATTGCATGGATGCGCCACCTTGTGGCAAAGAATGGTATTGATGGTACATTTTGGTCAGTTCCAGAGTTGGTGTGTGTATGCCCATCTATTATCCAGACATGCCCAACCTGCTGCCCTCCAGCTCTTGTAAAACTACAACTCCCACAATGCCCTGCTGTAGGCTGATAGCTGTAGGCTGTTCGGGCATGCTGGGAGCTGTAGTTTTGCAACAGCTGGAGGGCTGCAGGTTGAGCATGCCTGATCTAATGTTTTTATAATTTGATAACCCCTGTCCATATTCCCTAATGAATAAATCTTTGGTTAGAGCGTGTGGGGACTGTCATTTCTTCAACACGTGGCCATACTTGACCTGGTATATTAAAATTTGCACAAAAAAAAAAGGTTTGTTGAAGGTTATGTTCATTTGCCATTTTTACCATGTTGTCAGAATATGTGCCAATAAAGCCCCAGGCGGCTCCACTAAAAGTGTCCATAGGCCCCCTGGTTACTGTAAATTAAAGTGTACCCTGCTGTACTTCCCTACACAGGACACGCGGGAGGCTGTGGGTGGCACATGGCACTATTTGTCTATCTGTTGCCATATGTCAGTGCTTACATTTAAAATGACATCTAGTAAGCTGAAAGTGTAACTGTCATTCTTTTTTTAATTTTTGTAATATATAGGGGCAGTGATGCTGACCATTTTTGTAATATACTTTAATAACTGAAATTGCACATTTCTATTAGAAAAATAGCTCTAAAGTGTCCCATTCTGAGCCTTAGCAATGCTCCTCTGTCTTCTGTTTACATAACTTTGGAGACTTGCTAACACTGACTGTGTTATGTAAACAGAAGACAGAGGAGCGTTGCTAAGGCTCAGAATGGGACACTTTAGAGCTATTTTTCTAATAGAAATGTGCAATTTCAGTTATTAAAGTATATTACAAAAATGGTCAGCATCACTGCCCCTATATATTACAAAAATTAAAAAAAGAATGACAGTTACACTTTAACATTCAATGAATGGAAATGAAATGTAAGATACAATTAGATACATTTTACATTCTATTTGTTGCATTTCACCTGAGAAAATATACATTTTGGGAGGGCCGGGGAGGAGGTTGATATAAATAAATGTGGTATTCCAGTGGCAGAGGCAGTTGTGGTGGTGCCACTTTTGTAAGATTACGGGGTGGATCAGGACGGTGACAACCCCTTCTCCTTTAAGTGACTTTGTGGTCAGGGGCAGTAAAAACAGGACAGGACCTGGGAAGCCAGAAGTGGGTGATTGGAACTTTCCATATAATTGTTTGTAGGCAGACGGCTGTTCCCCAAGATTACCCGCACATTATCGAAGAAGAGCCATGAGGTTTTATCAGTTTGAAAAAAGATATTTAAGGGGTTGTCTCATCATGGACAATAGGGGCATAGCGCTAGGATATGCCCCCATTGTCTTATAAGTTTGGGTCCCAGCACTGGGATCCGCACCTATATAGAGAACGGAGCCCCGCAAGGTGGTGGCTGGAGGACTCCGATACGGCCACCACCAAGCCGGCTCCCCATAGAAGCGACTGGGGGCGTACCGCGCATGCTCCTATTCAATTCTATGGGGCCGACGGAAATAGCTGAGCCAGCACTTGGCTATTTTCGCAGGCCTCATAGAAAATGAATGGAGGGCGGGGGCTGCGCATGCGCGGTACGCTCCGATTCACTTCTGTGGGGAGCCAACTTGGTGGTGGCTGGCCCTCCTTCACTTGCGGGGCTCCGTTCGCTATATAAGTGCGGGTCCCAGCAGTGGGACCCGCACCTATAAGACAATGGGGGCATATCCTAGCGATATTCCCCCATTGTCCATGATGAGACAACCCCTTTAAAGGGGTTGTGCCGCTAAAAATATGATGCATTTTTCAAACCTGAACCGATATCTGAGTACATTTGTATTTTCATGAAGTATCGCCACTGAGTTATTTAATAAACTGTATCTGTATAGCGCCACCTGCTGATTGTTCTTTTTCTTATTTCTTGGCCACCTCACTGAGGTGGTCACACACGCTCTGTTTAAATCTTCAGCTGTCAACTGCCATATTCTCAGTTAGAAGTGGTGGCAGTTACAGGGTAAGAGCTGCAGCTGAAAGGATAAACCCTCTGAGAAACAACATGCCCCCTGAGCTGCCAGCCTGAAATAAATGTAGCAGCCTGAAATAAATGGGGGGGATCTCTGGTGAGGTACAGGGCTGGTCCTAGCTTTGTTAGTAAGAGGTGGTCATGTACTATATGATGTCTGATTTTCATTTTTACATCAAAAACATGGTATAACCCCTTTAAAGGGTTTTTCTCAATTCTGGTACTGATGACCTATCCTGAGAATTGGTCATCAATATCAGATTGGTGGAGGTCCGACACCAAGGACCTCTGCTGATCATCTGTTTAAAGAGGTCACGGTGCTCCAGTAAGCCCTGCAGCCTCTTCCTAGGCCATGTGATTTCAAAATTTTTGGTCACGTGGTCTACAGTGAATGAGTGAAAAGCTGAGTTGCAATACCAAGCCCAGCCACTATACAATGTACGGCGCTGTGCTTGGTGAGCAGCGAGGAGGCCGTGGAACTCACTGAGGCGCAGCGGCCTCTTCAAACAGCTGATCGGCGGGGGTCCCGGATGTTGGAACCCCACTGGTTTGATATTGATGACCTATCCAGAGGACAGATCATCAGTATCACAATCTCGGAAAACCCCTATAAATTCTGTATTATACTTATTAAAGGGGTTGTCCAGGTTCAGAGCTGAACCCGGACATACCCTTATTTTCACCCCGGCAGCCCTCCTAAACCTGGCATCGGAGCATCTCATGCTCCGATGCGCTCCCGTGCCCTGCGCTAGATCGCGCAGGGCACAGGCTCTTGTGTTTTCAATAACACACTGCCGGGCGGTAACTTCCGCCCAGCAGTGTGTTCGGTGACGTCACCGGCTCTGAGGGGCGGGCTTTAGCTCTGCCCTAGCCGTTTTACTGGCTAGGGCAGAGCCAAATCCCGCCCATCAGTGCCGGTGACGTCACCGGGCTGCCTGTCAGCCCCATAGAGAGCCCGGTATGTCACCGGAACTCAGAAAAATGCCTTTGCCCTGCGCGATTTAGCGCAGGGCAAAGGAGAGCATCGGAGCATGAACTGCTCCGATGCTCATGTCAGGGGGGCTGCCTGGGAGAAAATGGAGGGATGTCCGGGTTCAGCTCTGAACCTGGACAACCCCTTTAATAAAGTATCTTTGCCACCAGCCCCCGATGCCTATGTTACGTTACACTAACCTCTTAAAGCTTACTGGTCATTTAAGCTGCATGTATGTACAAGGAGTGATTTTTTTTAAACCCTATTTTCCCATCTGCATTGATTATGCTTACTAGATACCTTTTTTTTCGTACACTCAGCCGGCTTCAGTTTCGCTACTGCGTATGCGCCCGGCATCTTCTGTAACTGCGCTAGTATGTAAGGCTGGCGGGCGCATGCACAGTAGCGAAACTGAAGCCGGCTGAGTGTACAAGCCGGAGCCAGGATCGCGCTACAGCAGCCCTTTACTGCGCATGCGGGCTGGGAGCGCGGTCCCAGCACTGAGATCCGGCGTGTCAATAAAGTCGGCGGGAGGCGGGGAGAGCAGGATTGGAGACGCCTAGGCCGCTGCCCCCTTGACTTCAAACCTGACTTGAAGCCCCTATAATAGTGTCATCCACAGATGCCCATAACAGTGTGTCATCCACAGATGCCCCCATAATAGTGTCATCCACTGATGCCCATAACAGTGGGTCTGCATGTATGCAGAGTGTATATGTGTGTATGTGTAATATATATATATACACACACACGCGTGCGTTTGTGCTTTAGGGTGCACACTCTAATGCAATAGGCTGTGCATGCCTATGTTCTGGAGTGTAATAATATTACAGGCTATAGCTACTAGAGAGGAGTCGCTGATCCAGGGAGTTACGCTGGGTTCACACCTGAGCGTTTTACAGCGCGTTCCTACGCGCTGTAAAACGCACAACAGGCAAGAACCAATCATTCCCTATGGGAATGGTTCTCACCTGGGCGTTTTACAGCGCGTACGATCGCGCTGTAAAACGCCCGACGCTCAAACAAGTGCTTGAGCTTTTTTTTGGGCGTTTGTCGCGCATTCCCGCACATAGAAATCCGGGAACGCGCGACAATGTGTGCACCCCTATCTCTGTATGCGCGATTGTTAACGCCCGTACAATCGCGCATACAGAGCGCTCGTTTCACAACGCTCAGGTGTGAACCCAGCGTTAGTCTGATTGCCTGATTGGAGTCGGGAAGGAATTTTTTCCCCCTTAAGTGGGGAAATTGGCTTCTACCTCACAGGTTTTTTTTTTTTTCCTTCGTCTGGATCAACTTGCAGGATAACAGGCCGAACTGGACGGACAAGTGTCTTTTTTCGGCCTTATATACTATGTTACTATGATCGACCCTGGTTTAATAGGGTCAATCATGCTGAC
Organism: Bufo gargarizans; assembly: GCF_014858855.1. Classification (NCBI taxonomy): domain Eukaryota; kingdom Metazoa; phylum Chordata; class Amphibia; order Anura; family Bufonidae; genus Bufo; species Bufo gargarizans. The sequence goes on along the minus strand of NC_058082.1, from coordinate 591,942,439 downwards.
AGAGATTCTCTTTAACCCTTCAAGAACTGGACCGATTTTGACTGTAAAGACGTTTTCTAGTTTTAATCACTACATACTGTAAATTAAATTATTCTACAACTTTCTAATATACTTTATGTTGCATTTCCTCACCAATTTCAAGATCTCTGCTTTCTGTCAATGAATGGCAGTACGTTTTTTTTACATTCGGCGGCAGAAAACCTGTACATAAATAGTCCGGCTGAGAACTCCAGACTCATACACTGTAGCAAATTACCAGAGAGATCTGTGCAGCTGCTGCTGATGTATTTACATTACAGAGCTGATTTTTTGTCTGGATGCAGAAAGCAGGAGCAACATAGAAGCGTGCAGCCTGTGAATACAAAGTGTTTTCATTCACTGACAGTAAATAAGGTTGTAGAATGTCTGTTTGATGTAGAAATTAAACTGTATAAAGTTCCGTTTTCTGGAGTAGAAAAGTCACACATTTTGTGTTTTGAACCTTTAGAAAGAGGATGGGAAACTGCATGGTTCCATTTATGATTGAGTTTCACTCCAGATTTATTGTTGTGTGTGCTATCACACATAGGTTTTCTTATTTTTTTTTTGTTTTTGTTGCGTACCTTGTACCAGTGTTTTTGCAGAGTTTTTTTTTTTTTTTGCTGTGAAAACTCCAGCTCCAGATGTTAGCTGAAGATCGATGTGAAATCTGAAATACAGGACACTCCTGGCGTTCTTCATCGTCAGTGTATTTTGTCTATTTTTGCTTCTTTTTTTAAAAAAAAGGCAACATCTTCTTTATAGGGAAAAATGCTAAGCCATACTGTGTGCAAAATATCAGAGAAAAAGCCCAAAATAAACCTGCATCACTTATTCTGGCATTTTATTTATTATTTGGCATGAAAAAAATATCATGTGTAAGGACCCTGACTTTTGTAAAAAATTTACTTCATTATGGGGGTGGCATGAACAAAGTGCAGTATAATTTTTTGACAGAAGTGCAAGGTTCAAAGATCTACTAAATTTTTCAAACACAGGGTGACATTTGATACATTTGAAGCGCCATGCTCCAGTGCAAAAAACTGATTTACAAAATTACCCTCAACATAAATTAGCCCCTTTTTACATAAGATTGGACCGCGCTTAGTTTAATTTTTTTCCTCACTGCGTTCTGTTACATTATTATAAATCTTTTATGTTATGTTTTTATTTTTTTACAGATCATTTCAAGGTAGGCAGGAATTTTTGTAATGATTTAAATGAATAAAAAGAGCAATAACATCTTTATTTTATTTTATTTTCATTGTCCGCCTTCCATTCACCTTATTCATTTTATTAAGGATTAATTCTGTAATTCTGAGTAGGGGAATATCTAATATGTTTCTGTTTTTTCATTTTATTTACTTTAAAAAAAAACTTTTTTTTAGCATAAAACAGTCAGCTCTAGCATTCACTATAACAGGCAACCAGGGCTGGTGTTTTATCTCTTCTCAGATATTTGTGCAGGGGGGGTATAGTTACCCCCCCCCCCCCCCTCCAAAAAAAAAAAAAGAATTACATAAAAAATGCATTTCTTTTTAAAGAAAAGTATTTTAACATAAAAGCTTTAACAAACAAAAAAAATACAAAAAGTGAAACCATACATATACAGTACCTAAACATAATTTTTGTGTAACTAACTACAATAATTAATAATAAATTAATAATATATATTCTACAGTCATGTTTCACAACCTGTAGAATACATTTAAGAAAGAAAAAGTTTAAGAAAGAAAAAAGATAAAAAAAGATAAATATTGTCAGAACCATATTTTATCATAATTTATTTTATAATTTCCCCAGAACTAACACACAGTGTTGTAAAAATGACTAAAACTTTGAACTTGAATGGGAAAAAATTAAATAAAATCTTTCTGGACCTAAGGGCTACAATATGTGCACATTATATACTCTTGCTTCGTATCATTGGATAATTCTAACAAGGTTAGAATTAATTTACTTTTAATATGTAGTAAAAAATAAAAATAAAAAAACAAGCTTTCTTAAAATGTAAGTGTTATGCAAATATACATATCCCTTTAAGAACTTTGCTTGTAAAAAAATAAGGCACCATACAGTAGCACAGAAGAAGGAAAAATACATATGAGCTTTGAGGTTTTGTCCTGAGGTCTTTTCTATTAGTGGTTTTAATCAACGATAATAATAAAACATTTCAATCAGGACATGTCCTCGGGTATTTAAAGGCGTCACAACCAATGTTATTGCACCAATGCATTCTAAAATAAAAATAAAAAAAATCAAGCAACCTGGCAAATAGTCTTATTAAAAAATATATTACGGTTTTATATCTAAAGCTTCTACGGAAAATTATGAGGGAGATTTATCAAACTGGTGTAAAGAAAACCGGAGCAACCAATCAGATTCCAACTGAAGCTGTGAAAATTGAAAGGTGGAATCTGATTTGTTGCTATGGGCAACCAAGCCCGGTTTTCCTTTACACTAGTTTGATAAATATTTCCCTACGTGTGTTGTTATGGTAACAGACTACAAACAAGCCTCTGCGTAGTCTGATTTGTGCAGCCATGTCTTATAGCTCATCCATATCATTGCATCCATCACCAAATGATTATTAGCAAGAAGTTGGAGGCAGACAGTGTTGGACTGGGGTCCCTGGGGCCCACCACAGGAGGTTATTCTCCAAGTCCAACCCCTAGATCATCAATAAAGTTTAATAGGTTTTGAATCACAGAAATAATACCTGTTGGCTCCAAATCAGCCAAATGTTTTTTTTTTCTCCTAGATTTGGGGCCCACTATGCTATCAGAACCTGGGCCCACTGGAGGATCCTCTGGTACTCTGTTGAGCCAGTTTGACCCTGGAGGCAGATGTAAGAAAGTTTGACCGCTGGAACAGACTACACAGGGCCTGTTTGTAGTCTGTAACCATGGAGACACATAAATCTGCGTAAGAGCTCTGGACACAAAATAGGATACTTTTAAGGCCTATTGCACACGGCCGTTTTTTTTTTCCCGTTTACTGGCCGTTTTTTGTGTTCCGTATACGGTCCGTATACGGAACCATTCATTTCAATGGTTCCGCAAAAAAAACGGAATGTACTCCGTATGCATTCCGTTTCCGTATTTCCGTTTTTCCGTTCCGTTTTAACATAGAACATGTCCTATTATTGTCCGCAAATCACAGTCCGTGGCCCCATTCAAGTCAATGGATCCGCAAAAAAAACGGAACACATACGGAAATGCATCCGTATGTCTTCCGTTTCCGTTCCGTTTTTTCTGAACCATCTATTGAAAATGTTATGCCCAGCCCAATTTTTTCTATGTAATTACTGTATACTGTATATGCCATACGGAAAAACGGAACGGAAAAACGGAACAGAAACGGAAACACAACGGAAACAAAAAACGGAACAACGGATCCATGAAAAACGGACCGCAAAACACTGAAAAAGCCATACGGTCGTGTGCAATAGGCCTAATCAAGATTATTTGCAATAATGCCTTATTTTTATTTTCAGATGCATTAGAACAATATAAAAAAAAAATTGTTGTGAAGCTGGACATACCCTTTAAAGGCCACACAATGCCTATACTGTGCTTCTATATGGCTCTGATTTTAAAAGGAATGGGTCATGTTTAACTTTTTTTTTAAATCATTTTTGATGATGTTATTTTTAATTTTCCATGTTACTTTTTATATTTAAACTAAAACCAAAAATCCTGCTGTTTTTTGCACTGGCCACTATGTCTAATAATAACCACTTCTTGGTCTGTACAAGTTACTTTACTGCAGTTATCTGCTTATCTGGCACTCTAATCCTGCCTGTAATGATACCACCTCTGGGTATAGATAAGACAGGGTCCTCCATGCACAATAGGTGATTGTAAAAGCGTACCTATTCTCTCCTTGTACAATGACCTCTGCACAGGTCACAGAGCCTGCCCAGAAAACTCTCCCATAGAGGTCAACGAGGTCCCCTCCTGTCCATTGTGTCTATGGCCCATAAAGCAATTTTTTTAATGCTGTGTAATAAATGCTGTTAAGAACAGTTCAGACAAGATGGCCGCCCCCATAATCATGCTCAGGAAATAAAATAAAAAATCTACAATCAGAAAATAAAAACAGATTCGAAAAAAAGAAGATGTATCGCTATCTGGTTTTAACTGGCACATTTCCTTTTAATATTTTTTTTTTTTTTTTTAAATACCTTCGTAATAAGGTGCTATACAACGGAATAGACCAATGTAATGTATGTCCGGAAAACGTAATTTTGGGAATATAATTGGAACCCAATGAGCTACAATCATTTGGCAAACTGCAGAATTAAGATTATGTCCCTGATCTTTGCAAATAAGAAGACAAACAAACTTCCGTCGGTTTTATGAGAGTCGTATTGTATCGGCACAAGATAGAAAAACTAATTACTGTCTTTAGGTCTCCCTGATCCACATTCCTTATAATGAGCCGGATATTCCTGAACTGTTTACGTGACATTTAGATAAATAATGCAAAGATTCGGAGACATTTCCATATTCCTCCTTTAATGTCTCGGTGCCTGCGACTTAATCCAAGTTTCCTCGGCATTTATTACTGTTTGTTACACTAACAAGTGAGATTAGGAGAATTCTAATGAAGGCTCGCTGTGGCAAAACTCTCTGATTAAAATGCCATGATAACAGTTGCATGAATTGATATGCCTGATTACCATAATCTATTTAGCACAAGTAAACACACAAACAGAAGGAGGACTGAAAAAGCCCCTCGTCCTCCGGCTCGAGCCGTCACAAGGTAAATATGTAAATATCTTATAGACTTTTCTCTCCCAGAGTCTTATCCTGAGCTCCTGCCTGTGTGGGTTTTAGCTGATTCTCGGTATTAGCGCAGGGATACATTTGGTCTTCTCTCTCTCTCTCTGTTTGTCAGGCTGAGGTGCGGGTCCGGGACATCTGCTGGGGCCACAGGGTACAAAGGATCCCTAGAGTTTCAATGAATCTATGAGGATCAAACACTGACGCCTCACAAGATGAGAGATGCTGCTGCGCATACACGTAAAAAAAAAAGGTTGGCCAAAGACGGTCAATGTTGACCGTTGTGGACGTCAATCGTTTAGAAATTTGGCTTGACGGCTGACAGCAGACTGTTGTATTCCGGAAATGGGGTCTGTAAGGTTGGATTTTTTTTTTGGGGCTAAAAATTTAAGGTTTATGACATGATCTGCTGAAGGCAGCTGGTCATTTGCCACTTTGTGCAAGCCCACATAGGCCACCATGCATCAACATGTCCTAGCAATAAAGTACAAGAAACATGTTTTAGCATGCATCCACGTGGCCCACCAATCAAAAATGCCGCTATGCATTCACAGGCCCCACCATGGAAGTACCGGCAGCCACATTCACCACCATGCACCCACATGCTCCATCAATAAAATACCAGCCACACGCTCTACCATGCATTCATATGTCCCACCAATGAAGTTCAGGCCACATGAGCTAGCATGCCATCCACATGTCACTCCAATAAAATACCAGCCACATGCACCACCATGCCATCCACATGTCCCTCAAAATGTGCCATCCACATGTGCCACCATGCCATCCACATATCCCTCCAATGATGTGCCATCCATATGTGCCACCATGGCATCCACATGTCCCTCCAATAAAATACCAGTCACATGCACCACCATCCATCCACATGTGCCACCATACATCCACATGTCCATCAAAATGTGCCATCCACATGTGCCACCATGCCATCCACATGTCCCTCCAATAAAATACCAGCCACATGCACCACCATTCATCCACATGTCCCTCAAAATGTGCCGTCCACATGCACCACCATCCATCCACATGTCCCTCAAAATGTGCCATCCACATGTGCCACCATGCCATCCACATGTCCCTCCAATAAAATACCAGCCACATGCACCACCATCCATCCACATGTCCCTCAAAATGTGCCATCCACATGTGCCACCATGCCATCCACATGTCCCTCCAATAAAATACCAGCCACATGCACCACCATACATCCACATGTCCCTCCAATGATGTGCCATCCATATGTGCCACCATGCATCCACATGTCCCTCCAATAAAATACCAGTCACATGCACCACCATCCATCCACATGTCCATCAAAATGTGCCATCCACATGTGCCACCATACATCCACATGTCCTTCAAAATGTGCCATCCACATGTCCCTCCATTAAAATACCAGCCACATGCACCACCATACATCCACATGTACTTCAAAATGTGCCATCTACATGTGCCACCATGCCATCCACATGTCCCTCCAATAAAATACCAGCCACATGCACCACCATACATCCACATGTCCCTCCAATGATGTGCCATCCATATGTGCCACCATGGCATCCACATGTCCCTCCAATAAAATACCAGTCACATGCACCACCATCCATCCACATGTCCATCAAAATGTGCCATCCACATGTGCCACCATACATCCACATGTCCTTCAAAATGTGCCATCCACATGTCCCTCCAATAAAATACCAGCCACATGCACCACCATACATCCACATGTGCCTCCAACGATGTGCCGTCCACATGTGCCACCATTAGAGATGAGCGAACTTCTGTTTTAAGTTCGGCGTCTAAAGTTCGGGTTTGGATTAGCGGAGAATCCCGATCTGGAACCGGATATGGATTCCGACTTCCGTTGTGGTCCGTGGTAGCGGAATCAATAATGGCCGATTATTGATTCCGCTACCACGGACCACAACGGAAGTCGGAATCCATATCCGGTTCCAGATCGGGATTCTCCGCTAATCCAAACCCGAACTTTAGACGCCGAACTTAAAACAGAAGTTCGCTCATCTCTAGCCACCATGCATCCACATTTCTCACCAATGACCTACAATACGTGATGCTAATGTCTGTAAAGCGGTGCAGAATATGTAGCGCTATAAAACTGAGTAAAAAAACGAAAAGAAAAAGAAATAAATAATACAGAAATACTTTGCTGTAGACCTGACCTTATTTTGTATTCTTGGATGCTCTGCCAGCCTTAGGCTTCTGGCACATGGCGACTAAAAGTGTGAAAAGTGGAAGCACCTTTGAAACTATGACATATATATTTATATATTTATACACACAAGTCAACCACATCATTTTAACATTTAGTTTAGTTTTACATTTAACAAATCATAGGAAACATTGCTCAGTACATGGCGGTTTGTGCTGGGGTTTCTCCCTGCCAAAGCAGAATGCGAGAAAAGAGGCTCCTTTAAATCCAATGGCCAATTAAATGAATTGCCGGCCTCATTCTGTACGGTTTAGCATCATACAAAATGTGTTCTAATGCTAATTTCCATTCACTTGAAGAGCGGGTGGCTCCTCGTCATTCATTAGAATGGGGCTATTAGCCGACTGATTACAAAGTATTTAGAGTTTAGATTGGTCTGGGATTCTGCGTCTTTACCGGGGACTATTCGAGGACTGCATCTCAAAAAAGGAACCTTTACTGTAAGATTTCAATAAATAACACATGTATATTTTTTACTACTATGGTTTTTGGAAGGAAGAAATGCACCCTATGAACTACATCAGAGGATACAGGGGCATAGAAATAACTGCTGTGTCTACATATCACAAGTAGTGTTTATGACATGAGAAATAAGGGGTGCCCCCCCCCCCCAATGCACACTATAGGAAAAAGCACAAGCCTATGTGTGCCCCCATGGTCCGGGCTACCAGAGAGGCTGACGCTTTTTCCTATAGTGTGCAAGCATGGCCACCACTGATGGATTGCAGGGTGGTCTGTAACCATGGAAACGAGCAGTGTATAATGTGATAGAAAAATGAATCCAGCCAGCAAAGGAAGCAATATGGATAATAACAATACATTAGTAAGTGCCTTATATTACCTTTCTCTACATGATAAATGCCACTTACTGAAATGAGACAACCCCTTTAAGGCCGAAAACGTTCAGTTTGTAACTGGATGTCCACTTACTAAAAGCAATCCAGTGGAGTGCGGAGTCTTTATTATATTTAGGCTGGTTTCACACGAGAGAGTGTCACGCTCCGGACTCGCAGTGCAGCTCCCGTCCTGACTTCCCAGCACTGCCGAGGTCGCATAGCATTATATTGATTTATGATGCTATGTAACCCTTAGGCCCCTTTCACATGGGCAATAATTCCACACGGGTGCAATGCGTGAGGTGAACGCATTGCACCCGCACTGAATCCGGACACATTCACTTCAATGGGGCTGTGCACATGAGCGGGGATTTTCACGCATCACTTGTGCGTTGCGTGAAAATCGCAGCATGCTCTATATTCATGCGTTTTTCCCGCAACGCAGGCCCCATAGAAGTGAATGGGGCTGCGTGAAAATCGCAAGCATCCGCAAGCAAGTGCTGATGTTGTGCGATTTTCACGCATGGTTTCTAGGTGACGATCGGGATGGAGACCCAATCATTATTATTTTCCCTTATAACATGGTTATAAGGGAAGAAAAATAACATTCTTAATACAGAATGCTTAGTAAATTAGGGGTGGAGGGATTCAAATTTTTTAAAAAAAATTAAACTCACCTCATCCACTTGTTCGCACAGCCCAGCTTCTCTTCTTTCTTCTTCTTTGAGGACCTGTGAGGAAAAGGACCTTTGGTGACATCACTGCGCTCATCACATGGTCCATCACCAAAGGTCCTTTTCCTCCCAGGTCCTCAAACAAGAAGAAAGAAGAGAAGCCGGGCTGTGCGAACAAGTGGATGAGGTGAGTTTAATAAAAAATAAAAAATGTAATCCCTCCATCCCTAATTTACTTAGCATTCTGTATTAGGAATGCTATTATTTTCCCTTATAACCATGTTATAAGGGAAAATATAAAAAACTACAGAATACCTAACCCAAACCCGAACTTCAGTAAAGAAGTCCGGGTTTGGGTCTGGGTACCACATTCAGTTTTTTCTCACGCGCGTGCAAAATGCATTGCACTCACGCGGAAAAAACTGAAGAACACAATGCAATCGCAGTCAAAACTCACCCCACTCACAGGCAAAATCGCACGATTTTCCCGCGACGCACCCGCATCCAATCCAGCCCTCACATAAATCAATATAATGCTATGCGATGACCCCGGCAGTGCTGGAACTTCAGGTTGGGAGCTGTGCTGCGAGTCCGGAGTGTGACACTCGCTCGTGTGAAACCAGTCTTATTCTGGCTTGAGAACCATCTCCTGCAACCACACTCTCAAGTGGTGCGCCATCAAATCTATTATTAAGCTTGCCAACAAGAATAGGCATTGGTACAATGGGTCCCCCCAAAAAATGGATGCAACATGGACGTCACCCGTATTTTTTGCAGTTCCACCTTTTGCAGACCACAAAATTCATACGGTCATATCAATGCGCCCAAAATAAAAATGTGAACGAGGCCTATGGCAACTTTCACACATGAGTGTTTGGTCAGTGATTGCTAAAAACACAGAACAGATGCAGATCTCTCCATTATATCTTATCCCTGTGTAGACTCCACTCCTGGGTTCGGCTCACAATCACTGACCAAACAAAAGGTCTGAAGGTGGTGCCTGTAAGGAACCATATGTTGTGAGCCTGTGTTCCTCCTTCTGTATATCCACTATATAGCCAAGGCTGACTGATTTCATTAGACCTCATTTACACAAATACTGTCCCTGTCAGTCTCCGTCCATCCTCCTGCCGCAGAGGTGGACAGTCTGTAGGTAGCCACAGAGCAGCATCTCCCGGTGCTTCCAGTAGATCATGCTGGTCAACCATGTAAGCCTTGCAGTTCTACATTGTGAGGGGAGCAGATACTTCTTCAAGCCTGTTCCAGAAACACAGACAATAAGTCAACTAATCAGAAAGACCACGTTGCTATTTTGTTGGACAAGACCCCAACACTCGCAGACCCCCAACGTGATGTTCTCAATTAGCTACTGTACTTCCCTATCACGTCCATTTCTTACAGATTAGAATTCATTTTAACGACTCCATTTTATTTTTACACTTCAAGAGATTTAGGGGTAAGAAAAAAATTGCTTAAAAAAGTTTCCATTCACTTTCTCTAATCAGTTTCAAAGGCTGGGTTAGGCTTGCTTACCATTGTCTGCCTCATAATTGTGTGTCACAGCTAATTACTGCCTAATAGTCATGGCAGGGACAAAGCTCTCGGTGTAAAAAAGAACTCTATTTCGCCTTGTATTCAAGCATAATCTGACAGTGAATGGTAAAGATTACATGAGGCAATACAACAGTGGTTTTCTACCTGCTGCATTTCATGAGCTCCCTCTCCAGCTGTGGTGTCCCCCACCCGTCTCCTTCTTCTTCGTCTTTTTTTTTTTAAGTAAAGATTATTTGTCATTAAAATGCTCAGTGCCTTTTTTTAAATCTGGATGTTGCCTGTACTTTCAGGAAGGTTTTTGAAGGGAGATTAGCAGGATTAGGAAAGGTTCACATATGTTCAGCTTCACTATTGGCATTCAGGATGTTACAGCTTCTCCACCACCCAGGATGCTGGGGAAATCTGAGCCGAAGAAGACTGGTATTTACTGTAGACTGGAGCAGTCATGGATTACTGCCCCCCTCTACATGAAATAAAAGTGTCATACATCTCATGGAAGAAGCTCCTGTGAGACTGAAGAGGACAACATTCTAGAGCGGTGGCCTCCAAGTGGCCAAACTACAGCACCTAGTATGATCTGAAACCCACAGGTTAGGACGACTGGTATTTACTGTAGACTGGAACTGTTATGGATTATTCCTCAATCTAGAAAAAAGAAGGGTTGTTCAGCCACTCGGAGATTAAATTCCTGATTCTTTATTTCATGTCATGAATAAGATCTGATGATCAAAACTCGTTGACTATTGCAACATGTCATGGAACTTTTTAACCTGAAATAAAGTATCATTGGTGCGTTATTTCAGTTGCCTTGACTGGCGTAAGGCTACCTTCACACTCGCGTTTTGGGAGGATCCGTCATAGATCTGCAAAAACGGATGCGTCACAATAATACAACCACATGCATCCGTTTGTATTATCTGTAACATAGCCAAGACGGATCAGTCATGAACTCCACTGAAAGTCAATGGGAGACGGATCTGTTTTCTATTGTGCCAGATTGTGTCAAAGAAAACTGATCTGTCCCCATTGACTTGCATTGTGTGCCAGGACGAATCCGTTTGGCTCAGGCAGCGTTTTGGTGTCCGCCTCCAGAGCGGAATGGAGACTGATCGGAGGCAAACTGATGCATTCTGAGCGGATCCTTTTGCCTTCAGAATGCATTAGGGCAAAACTGATCCATTTTGGACCACTTGTGAGAGCCCATGACGGATCTCACAAACGGAAAGCCAAAACGCCAGTGTGAAAGTAGCCTTAGTCTTTACTATCTATTATTGCCCCATTTACATTTACTAGTCTGCACAGATCTCATGTTAGGAGCTCCTGAGAGACAAAGCAGGACTAAATTCTAGACCAGTGGTCTTCAACCTGCCAAACTAAACCACCAAGTATGCAGTGAAAACCACAGGTGAGGATGATTGGTATTTACAGTAAACTGGATCAGTTGTGGATTGTTGCCTAATTTACATGAAATAAAAATGTCACAGATCTCATGTAAGGAGCTGCCAAGAGGCTGAACTAGACTAAAATCTACAGTGGTGGTCACCAACCTGCAAAACTACAATATCCAGTATGATCTTAGGATGATCAGTATTTACTGTAGACTGGAGCAGTCATGGATTATTGCCCCATCTACATGAAAGAAAAAGTCACCGATCTCATGTAAGGATCTCGCGAGAAACTTATCAGGACTACACTCTAGAGCAGTGGTCTCCAACCTGCCAAACTACAACACCAGGTATGATTTGAAAACCGCAGGTTATAACTGATATTTAATGCAGACTGGAACAGTGATGGATTATAGCCCCATCTACATTTACTTGAAAAATAATGTCACAGATCTAATGTAAGAAGCTCCTGAGAGACTAAGACTAAACTCTAGAGCATTGGTCTCCAACCTGCCAAACTCAGCACCTGTTATGATCTGAAAACCTCAGGTTATGACTGGTATTTATTGTAGTCCGGATCAGTCATGGACTATTGTTCTATCTACATTTAATTGAAATAAAAATGTCACAGATCTCATGTAAGGAGCTCCTGAGAGACTGAACAGGACTAAAGTCTAGAGTAGTTATCTCCAACCTGCCAAACTACAACACCCAATGTGATTTATAAACCATAGGTTAGGATGACAGAGAATTACTGTAGATAGAAAGAGTCATGGATTATTACCCTATCTTGAAATAATAAAAGTGTCACAGATCGTATGTAAGGAGCTCAAGAGAGATTGAGCAGGACTAAACTCTAGAAGGGTTGTCTCCAACCTGCCAAACTAAGCGACCAAGTATGCCCTGAAAACCACAGGTGAGGACGACTGGTATTTACCGAAGACAGGAACAGTCATGGATTGTTACCCCATAAAAGTGTCCCAAGAAACTGAACAGGACTAAACTCTAGAGTGGTGCTCTCCAACCTGCCAAGCTACAACACTCAGTATGATCTGAAAACTGTAGGTTAGGACAACTAGTATTTACGGTAGACTTAAACAGTCATATATTATTGCCCCGTCTACATGCAATAGAAGTGTTACCGATCTCATGTAAAGAGCTCCTAGAAACTCAACAACTATAGAACTAAACTCTAGAGCAATCTCCATTCTGTGTCTCTCTTGCTCTTTTGTGAAACTGCAACACCCTGTAAACCATGACAAACGCAGGCGTGGGCAAGTGGCACTTGTAGACGGGAAAGACCATGGATTATTGCTCCAGCTACGTGAAATAAAAGTGTCATAGATCTCACCCATGAAGCTGAGAATTCACAGAGCCCATGTAAAGAGCTCCCAAGATACTTAACGAATCCAGAACTGAAGCTCTGATGCTGCTTTAAAGCTATAACATCTAGGTCAGGGAATGCTGGAAGTTGTAGTTCCAGTAGATCCACAGGTTGGAGACCACAGGGGTGACGCTGTTTCTGAAAGAGAGCAGCCAAGTTTTTCTGGATAACTTCTTTAACACCTCCCAAAATGCATAATTATGCATATAGTTGTTTTGGAAGTCCATGTATAAACAGTATGCAAAAAGTTCCCCCTAGTGGTGGCTGCAGGAAGGAAGAATTTTATCATTTAAAATTGTTGAGAAATAGTGGAATAGGTATGATAATGTCACCATGCGTTTGCTGGAACTTGATTTTCAAGTGTAAATGCAGCTTTAGAATATCAGCATATTGGCAGAGGGTTCTTAGTGTACATTCATGTGCGGTAGATTTGTTGCAGAAAATTCTGCAACTGAAAAAAACATTCCAAAATACCATATATATGAATGGCATAGTTTCTGCATCTTGTGCATGGGTTTCTGCAAGAAGGAAGCAGATGAATGGGACTGTCCCACAAATTTCTCCGACAGATCTGCCGCTTGTGACTATGACCGTACTGTATGCTCTGTTCGGCCTTCCAGGGAAGGTCTCTCTGTGACTCAATAATTGTCAAATTAGGTCTATTCCACATAGAAACTACTTCATATTCATGGAACATGGGCAGGGGCCACTAGGGAGACGGCACCAGAGTTAATTATAACCGCTATACTGGTGCCTGCCTCGTAACAAGCAGGTAGGAATTGCAAGCAATGCGGTGTAAATTGACTCCACTACCTCTTACTAAACTGCTATAAAGTGATGTGCAGACAGTTCCTGGCTGATAAGTGTCAACAATTAATTACCGGACATATACTTTTATGTTCTTGCTATCAGGTTCACCCAGCCACCTAATGAGGACACCTACTTATGGATGGAATTTACCCACGTGACAGAAGAGGTTACATTAGTCCAGAGGGAAGGAAACATCTAGTTTAGTTAATGTTCTAGAGCAGGGATCAGCAACCTTCAGCACACCAGCTACTGTTAAACTACAACTCCCAGCATGCACACTTGCTCAGCTGTTCCCATTGAAGTGAAAGGAGGATTCGGGGAGTTGAAGTTTCAGTACAGCTGGAGTACCGGAGGTTGCTGATCTCTGCTCTAGAGTTTATCCTTCAGATGCTTCTGCTGCCATCTTACATTTCAACCAGACAATTTGGGGAATTTACAATTGCTATTGGTGGAGGTCAGATGAAGTACAAACTTGGATACTAAAAAGGTCAAAGATGAAATATAATCCATATTAACCTCTTTATAGAAGGGCATCTGTCAGCAGTTTTGTACCTATGACACTGGCTGATCTGTTACATGTGCACTTGGCAGCTGAAGGCATCTGTGTTGGTCCCATGTTCATATGTGCCTGCACTGCTGAGAAAAATTATGTTTTAATATATGCAAATGAGCCTCTAGGAGCAACGGGGGCGTTGCCATTACACATAGAGGCTCAGCTTTCTCTGCAACTGCTGCACTTTGATTGATGACAGGGCCAGGCGTTATGACGTTTGCACTGCCTGGTCCTGTCAATCAAAGTGGAGAGGATGCGGCAGTTGCAGAGAGAGCAGAGCCTCTAGGTGTAACAGAAAAGCCCCTGTTGCTCCTAGAGACTCAATTGCATAATATTTAAATATACTTTTTATCATAAAATAATTGACACCATGAAAGAAACCCAACAGACACCATAACAACCAATGAGGTCCATCTGGTACAGTTTGTGTCCATCATGAAATAGATATGGCTCTGCCATTTATCTCACCTTTTTGTTCCTATAATCAAAATACGAGCACAGATGTAAACTTTGCCTCACATACGAAAAGTGGAGAGGAGTTTGCTTCCTAGTTGAGCTGCTATCGGTACTGCCCACTTTTCTGTCCCTGCTGAGAAAGCTGCTGCCTGAAATAAGTTACAACATCTGATTTGAAGATCCAGCTGTTGTAACTTTCAGAAGTACAGTCGTGGCCAAAAGTTTTGAGAATTACATAAATATTGGGAATTGGAAAAGTTGCTGCTTAAGTTTTTATAATAGCAATTTGCATATACTCCAGAATGTTATGAAGAGTGATCAGATGAATTGCATAGTCCTTCTTTGCCATGAAAATTAACTTAATCCCAAAAAAACCTTTCCACTGCATTTCATTGCTGTCATTAAAGGACCTGCTGAGATCATTTCAGTAGTCGTCTTGTTAACTCAGGTGAGAATGTTGACGAGCACAAAGCTGGAGATCATTATGTCAGGCTGATTGGGTTAAAATGGCAGACTTGACCTGTTAAAAGGAGGGTGATGCTTGAAATCATTGTTCTTCCATTGTTAACCATGGTGACCTGCAAAGAAACGCGTGCAGCCATCATTGTGTTGCATAAAAATGGCTTTACAGGCAAGGATATTGTGGCTGCTAAGATTGCACCTCAATCAACAATTTATAGGATCATCAAGAACTTCAAGGAAAGAGGTTCAATTCTTGTTAAGAAGGCTTCAGGGCGTCCAAGAAAGTCCAGCAAGCGCCAGGATCAGTCTCCTAAAGAGGATTCAGCTGCGGGATCGGAGTGCCACCAGTGCAGAGCTTGCTCAGGAATGGCAGCAGGCAGGTGTGAGCGCATCTGCACGCACAGTGAGGCGAAGACTTTTGGAAGATGGCCTGGTGTCAAGAAGGGCAGCAAAGAAGCCACTTCTCTCCAAAAAAACATCAGGGACAGATTGATCTTCTGCAGAAAATATGGTGAATGGACTGCTGAGGACTGGGGCAAAGTCATATTCTCAGATGAAGCCTCTTTCCGATTGTTTGGGGCATCAGGAAAAAGGCTTGTCCGGAGAAGAAAAGGTGAGCGCTACCATCAGTCCTGTGTCATGCCAACAGTAAAGCATCCTGAGACCATTCATGTGTGGGGTTGCTTCTCATCCAAGGGAGTGGGCTCACTCACAATTTTGCCCCAAAACACAGCCATGAATAAAGAATGGTACCAAAACACCCTCCAACAGCAACTTCTTCCAACAATCCATCAACAGTTTGGTGAAGAACAATGTATTTTCCAGCACGATGGAGCACCGTGCCATAAGGCAAAAGTGATAACTAAGTGGCTCGGGGACCAAAACGTTGACATTTTGGGTCCATGGCCTGGAAACTCCCCAGATCTTAATCCCATTGAGAACTTGTGGTCAATCCTCAAGAGGCGGGTGGACAAACAAAAACCCACTAATTCTGACAAACTCCAAGAAGTGATTATGAAAGAATGGGTTGCTATCAGTCAGGAATTGGCCCAGAAGTTGATTGAGAGCATGCCCAGTCGAATTGTAGAGGTCCTGAAAAAGGGCCAATACTGCAAATACTGACTCTTTGCATAAATGTCATGTAATTGTCGATAAAAGCCTTTGAAACGTATGAAGTGCGTGTAATTATATTTCACTACATCACAGAAACAACTGAAACAAAGATCTAAAAGCAGTTTAGCAGCAAACTTTGTGAAAACTAATATTTGTGTCATTCTCAAAACTTTTGGCCACGACTGTACAGGCAATAGAGGGAGGCTGGAAGGCATGGAATCCGGAGACCTTTTCTTTGCATTCTCCTCCCCATCTCTACTTGACTGCACTCACAGCATTTTCCCTGGTTGCCCACACATGGTTTGGCCCTTTTTTAGGGGTAGAACAAGTAGTAGGCAAAGTAGGCATCTGCCAAGGGTGCTTTTAGGGGAAAAACATAATTAGATTGAAAAGAAATCCTAAGATCGGTAAAGGATGGAGATGTTGGATGAAACCAGGAAAGAAAATGAAAGATGGGAGGAGAGTCGAGGTAAATGAGGACTATGCTAAGAACTAGGCGCGTTTTTTATTTTAATTTTTTTATAATACTGTACCAGAGCTTCTGCAGAGCATAGAAATTCACATCTTAGCTTAGGGGTGTAGCTTGGGATGTGCGCTTTGCCTTGTCCAGGGTATTTAGTACATAGCTAAGGGCAGCAACTGAAAGAAATCCTAGTTATAACTCTGACTCAGCTGCTGCAGATCTTCTTTCAGAAGGAAGGATGAAAACATTTCATTTCAATCGATGGTGGGAACTCTTCGAAAAGAAGTTCTGCAGCCGCCGAGGTATTATTTACCCCCATTTTAGATGATATGGAACATCAGCAGTGACCTGTATAAATGCACTTATCCTGCTGCCTCCTGCTTTTTATGTTCGCAGACCGCCATGTTAGCTTCTGCTATTCCTATGGCTTTTCTTATTTTATTTTTTTAAACTTTCTGGGCCTGCATTTCGGATGCGGGTTTTCATATGACAACCATGCGTCTGCCTTCGCCTTTGTCTGCTTTGTAGTGTATAATTCTCCAGACATCCACAGTCCCCGGTAAACAGCAGCCTGTATCTTGTGAAGATGAAGAGGATGCTTTTCTCCGGGAGGCCCATTTAATTGAAAAACAGCAGAAAACTGACAGCCGTGCAGTTGGTGTGATTATTAACAGATGAGAGCCATTAACTAGAATGAAGAGTGTCATCCCCGCAGCACAAATATTGTCACTGCCTATAATACCCTCTTAAGGGGGTTTGAAGTGGACCCGTATTGTCATAGGCTCTCCCATCACTTTTACTGCTGCATCCATAGGGAAACTGTAGCCGGAGCGATCCCCATGCTTACAGTCTATTGTGTCCAAAGCCCCTGATCAATATCTCCCTACAATAAACCTGGGAGAATTGCACCAAGAATCTCGGGGAAGTGTTTTGTTCAGTTTTCTTTTTTCCCTGGATATGAAAGTTTCCGAGATGAACTCATTTGGTTTTGCATTGTCCTTCTTGCTTTGTTTAGGCTCCTGTGGAACAGAATATGGGTTTTGTCGCTTTGAATAGGTGGGATTGTTTCACATCATGAGTTTATTCATGTCCTGCCCTCCCCTGTTGTAAAACACAGTGGAACACTACTGGCATTGTGCTGAAGCAATATACCACCCAGATCTCTACCTCGGCCATCCCTTGGTTTTGTCCCTTCTCAATAGAAAGCATTTACTCAGGGGAGGGAAGGGGCGTTGCTATTGCACCCACCAACATGGAGACCTAAAGAAGAAGATTGATGGGAGAAAGTTCACGGAGAGAAAACGAGGATACATTTCTGGAGACCTTGCTTCTCTTACCGTTTGGGACGTAGTTTTTGTTAATTATCTCTCACTCAACAGGATATGAAGGTCATGGGACCCCCTCTCGACCACCTAGGCATTGGGAGCGAGTGGGTGAGGGCCGGGCTTCTAGCTTGATCGGTTGGGTGTATTAGTCATTCTGATCTATCCAGAAACTTTTGTAAACTTTGGAAAGTTTTTGATTCTTCTTCCCCCCCCCCTCTCTTCCCAACCGTTCTTTGACCATGAAAGAAACTGAACAGCCTGAAACAGGATGGTGGCTTTGAAACGAAGAAAAGTTGCCACGGCATTAACAGGAGGATAAAATGGAGGAAACAGAAGACAGAGATTTTATATTCAGCTGCTGCCTTCGGCTAGGACATAGGAGCAATGTTTGCAGCGACAATACTGTTTAGTGGCAAACGCCCAGAGTTAAACATAAATGGTCGGACCTGAATGGGAAGGGGAATTAAACAGTGCGCTTCAATGGGGAGCACTGGCACGGCAGAAGGGGAAACATCAGTTCTCATTAATGAGTAAAGGACATTTCCTTTATGCACTTCAGGCCATTGAAATCTGGAAGTGATATTTCACAAGTGAATGAGGCCCGATATTTGAGGACATATGGACCTGTCAGCTGAGCACAGCTGGGGGGGGCCACCAACTATATACAAAAAGTTACCACAACTACGTAAAATGTGTCAGAAAGCACAGAAATTACCAAAAAATGGGATTTCATACTTTAGATGTGACAAGGACAGAGAGGAAGCCTCTGGAGCTTCAGGAGCCTCGAGAAGAAGGAGAGCAGCTCATGTCAGCACTGCCTGGAGAGCATGTTCCTTCTCTACATTAAAGCTGGCCATTCACATTTGGTTGAAGCCTTCAATTTTGGTGGGACTGCCGACCATCTATTGTGTTTGGGGGTACCCTGACTCTCTACCAAATAGTAGAGTCAGGAGAAAGAAGGATTAGGCACCTTGTTGAATTTCATCTTTGTTCTTAAAAGAGTTGTCCCACCAGAAATATTCAGCATTTTTCAAACCAGCACATGGATCTGAATACTTTTAAAATTGAATGTAATTCAAAAATGTCTTTAGCCACTGCATTATTTAATAAACATATGTGTATAGCGCCACCTGCCATTTCCTCTTATTTCTCTGTCCACGTCTCTGAGGTGGTCGCACGTGCTCATTTCCAGCCATCTACTGCCAAGAATCATATCTTCTGTTAGAAGCTCCCCGACAGTTACAGGGAGAGAGCTGCAGAAAAAAGGACAAGACACCTCAGACAGAATATTCCCATGAGCTATGATAGGGAGAGAGGTGCAGCAGAAAGGACAAGCCCCCATAACTGTCATAGGGAGAGAGCTGCAGCAGAAAGGACAAGCCCCCATAACTGTCATAGGGAGAGAGCTGCAGCAGAAAGGACAAGCCCCCATAACTGTCATAGGGAGAGAGCTGCAGCAGAAAGGACAAGCCCCCATAACTGTCATAGGGAGAGAGCTGCAGCAGAAAGGACAAGCCCCCATAACTGTCATAGGGAGAGAGCTGCAGCAGAAAGGACAAGCCGCCATAACTGTCATAGGGAGAGAGCTGCAGCAGAAAGGACAAGCCGCCATAACTGTCATAGGGAGAGAGCTACAGCAGAAAGGACAAGCCCCCATAACTGTCATAGGGAGAGAGCTGCAGCAGAAAGGACAAGCCCCCATAACTGTCATAGGGAGAGAGCTGCAGCAGAAAGGACAAGCCCCCATAACTGTCATAGGGAGAGAGCTGCAGCAGAAAGGACAAGCCCCCATAACTGTCATAGGGAGAGAGCTGCAGCAGAAAGGACAAGCCCCCATAACTGTCATAGGGAGAGAGCTGCAGCAGAAAGGACAAGCCCCCATAACTGTCATAGGGAGTAAGCTGCAGCAGAAAGGACAAGCCCCCATAACAGTCATAGGGAGAGAGCTGCAGCAGAAAGGACAAGCCCCCATAACAGTCATAGGGAGAAAGCTGCAGCAGAAAGGACAAGCCCCCATAACTGTCATAGGGAGAGAGCTGCAGCAGAAAGGACAAGTCCCCATAACTGTCATAGGGAGAGAGCTGCAGCAGAAAGGACAAGCCCCCATAACTGTCATAGGGAGAGAGCTGCAGCAGAAAGGACAAGCCCCCATAACTGTCATAGGGAGAGAGCTGCAGCAGAAAGGACAAGCCCCCATAACTGTCATAGGGAGAGAGCTGCAGCAGAAAGGACAAGCCCCCATAACTGTCATAGGGAGAGAGCTGCAGCAGAAAGGACAAGCCCCCATAACTGTCATAGGGAGAGAGCTGCAGCAGAAAGGACAAGCCCCCATAACTGTCATAGGGAGAGAGCTGCAGCAGAAAGGACAAGCCCCTTGAGCTGATAGCTTAAAATAGATCTAGCAGAGCAATTGAAGCAATGAATGGATCCATGGTACAGGGCTTATTTTAGTTTTGTTAGTAAGAGATTGTCATGTACGATATGATGTCTGATTTTCATTTATTAGGCCTCTTTCACACGACCGTTTTTTTTTTTCCGTTTTGCGGGCCGTTTTTTGCGGTCCGTATACGGTCCGTATACGGAACCATTCATTTCAATGGTTCCGCAAAAAAAACGGAATGTACTCCGTGTGCATTCCGTTTCCGTATTTCCGTTTTTCCGTTCCGTTTAAAGATAGAACATGTCCTATATTTGGCCGCAAATCACGTTCCGTGGCTCCATTAAAGTCTATGGGTCCGCAAAAAAACGGAATGCATACGGAAATGCATCCGTATGTCTTTCGTATCCGTTCCGTTTTTTGCGGAACCATCTATTGAAAATGTTATGCCCAGCCCAATTTTTTATATGAAATTACTGTATACTGTATTTGCCATACGGAAAAACGGAACGGAACAACGGAACGGAAACGGAACCACAACGGAAGCAAAAAACGGAACAACGGATCCGTGAAAAACGGACCGCAAAACACTGAAATGGACATACTGTCGTGTGAAAGAGGCCTTACATATGGCATAGCCCCTGTGAGAGAGATAGGCCACTGCCAGAGCTTTCAGTAAAACATTCAGCCTGAAGTCATCTTAAGCGATGGCAGGCTGAAGCTAAGAAACAGTCATGGCTGAGTGGCATCACTACATGTTATACAACTGATAGGTTGATTGGTGGATAAGACACCAGCCTGGCTGTACCCTCCATG
Source organism: Bufo gargarizans (assembly GCF_014858855.1). Lineage (NCBI taxonomy): Eukaryota > Metazoa > Chordata > Amphibia > Anura > Bufonidae > Bufo > Bufo gargarizans. The sequence continues at coordinate 591,921,175 of NC_058082.1, read as the reverse complement.
GTGATGCACAAGCTGACTTCACTAGATCTCCTGTCCTCTTCATTCTGCTCCCGTCACCTCTACGACGTGTCTTTAGTGAATAGCGTCTGTAATTCCCTTTCAGAGTGTGTGACAGGGAAATCTAATTATCGTGCTAATTGCAAAACAGAGCTGCCCATAGACTAGTGATTTACACCAATTCAGACCACTTTCTGCTGACCATAGGAACCTTTCATGACAGCTGCCAAATGAAGACAGATCCATCATAAAGTTGATCTGCAGTGTTATCTTTTTCCGGTTGTGGTCAAACAGGCTAGTTGGAAAGTTGTCAATGACAATTCTGCATCTCATTATTGGAAGCTCAAACCAGAACAGAGAGCATGGAAGAGATGTGCAGTGACCCAGTGGATCACTGCAAGAGTTAAAGGGGTTTTCCGAGACATTTTTACTGATGACCTAGCCTGTGGATAGGTGATCAGTATCAGATCTGTGGAGGTTCGACACCCGGGACCCCCACCTATCAGCCGTTTAAAAAGGGATGGGTGCTCACAGTAGCGCCATGCTCACTGCTGTGATTTCATTTTATAAGCCCTTTTTCTCTATGCAACATGCATCTAAGATGATTATGTATGGGCAACAGCTAGTTATTACTGGCATCCTTAGGCCTCTTGCACACAAAAGTATTTTTTTCCGTTTCTGTTGATTCCGTTTGCGGAACTATTCATTTCAATGGTTCCGCAAAAAAAAAAAAATGGAATGTACTCCATATGCATTCCAATGTAGTGCTTCCGTGGGGTTCCGATCCGTGCTTACGCACTGCATCTCCGGGTTTGCGGACACATTCAAGTGAATGGGTCTGCATCCGTGATGCGGGGTGCACACGGCCGGTGCCCCGTGTATTGCGGACCCACTGTATGCGGGCCGCAATATGGCCACAGTGGGCAAAGGCCGTGTGCATGAGCCCTAAATGTAAGTATTCAGGTAGAGAGAGGAAATCTATAAGGCCTCATGCACACGATCATTGTTTTGGTCCGCATCCGAGCTGCATTTTTGGCGCAAAAAAACCAGAGCATGTCCTGTTCTTGCCTGTTTTGCGGACAAGAATAGGCATTTCTATTATGGGTGGCCCATTATGTTCTGCACGGGCAGCATCCGTGCTTTGCAGGTCTGCAATTTGTGGACCACAAAACATGGCGCGGCCATGTGCATGAGGCCTAACACTGAACATGGTATCTGAGCGGCAGCAGGTTATAGAGCAGGAGGAGCTGAGCAGATTGACATATAAGATTGACCCAGTATAAGGGATCATGCACACGACCGTATGGCTTTTTCAGTGTTTTGCAGTCCGCTTTTTACTGATCCATTGTCCCGTTTTTTGTTTCCATTGTGTTTCCGTTTTTCCGTTCTGTTTTTCCGTATGCCATATACAGTATGCAGTAATTACATAGAAAAAATCAGGCTGGGTATAACATTTTCAATAGATGGTTCCGCAAAAATGGAACGGATATGGAAGACATACGGATGCATTTCCGTATGTGTTCCGCTTTTTTTGCGGACCCATTGACTTGAATGGAGCCAAGCACCATGATTTGCGGACAAGAATAGGACATGTTCTATCTTTTCACGGTACGGAAATACGGAAATACTGAAACGGAATGCACATGGAGACACTTCAGTTTTTTTTTGCTGAACCATTGAAATGAATGGTTCAGTATATGTACCGCATACTGAACTAAAAAAACGGCCAGTATACTGAACGCAAAATACTGTCGTGTGCATGAGCCCTAAGGCTGGGTTCACATCATCGTTTCATTTTCTGTTCTTCTGATCCGGCAAAAAAAAGTCCTACACGAAGTTATTATTTTTTTCAGTCTGAAATAACGTATCTGAGGTGGAAATGGCTAAAACGGATGCAAAATGTGCATAACTGAACATAACGGATGCTTAAAATACAGGATCGATTTTTTGTTTTGTTTTCTGTTTTTCTGACGGATCAGAAGAATGGAAAACGAACTGGTGATGGGTGAACCCGGCCTAACTTGCATTTTGTGCATTGAAATTCCTGCTGTTTCTATTCTTAGGAGACCGGTGGGCGGTCCTACACATTGCCACATAGCTGTTGGTCACTGAATATGACTGCCCAATGGACTCCTAAGAATAGAAACAGCAGGGACTGAAATAAATACATAAATTATGCGGAATCTTTCTCCCCAATCTGCTCAGCTCCTCCTGCATTTACAACGTGGCAGGTCCCTTTACCAATGTATTTGCTGTGGCACTAGAGCTGTGGCACTAGAGCTCAGACTACTCAACCCTTTTTTCTTTTCACTTTGTGCATCTTGGAGCACTTAAAGGGTATGTGTCACGACAGAGGGGGGATAAGTGCTGCCCTGAACTCCACCCCACCTCCGTCCCTGCCTACCTGCGCGGCCCGTCCTAACCGATGGCGTACAACTGGGCGGCAGTCCTTCGCTTAGATACGCGCAGGGGCCTAAGACGGTAAGAGGTATACCGTAACAGAGTCAGGCAAGCCAAAGTCAAAGCCAGGAGGTCACACGGGTACACAGGGAGCAAAGCAATAATGAGGTCAAAACACAATCCGGAGTCAGAAGCCAAGAGGTCACGTCAAATCCAAGGAGGTCACAAGGTCGAGGTCAAACACGGTGCCGAGGTCAAAAGTACAGAGTACACGATAAACACAATGCTGGTGAGGGTAGCAAGGCCAATGACAGGCAACCTGAGGCCAGCAGGTTACCTGTTTAAATAGGACCTCCTGATGGGCCATGTGACGTGGCGAGCGTCAGATGACCTGTCCCCTGCAACGCAGAACAGCTAAGCGCCGACTCATCAATATCGGCGCTCAGTTCCCCACGTGCTCGTTGTCTAGGGGATGGAGGACGGCGGCCACGCCGAGGAAGCGTGTGCGGCCGGGTCCTCCCTGCCCTCTGGTTGCTATGGAGATGAGGACGCCGGCCGTGTCCTCGCTCCTCTTCACTAGCGGGATGCTGGCGGCACTGCAGAGGGGAAGCGCGTCGCCGGCTCCCCGTTACAGTTTGTCCATCTTTGCCATTGCATTTGGTTTAGCTTCAATGCATATTAAATAAAACACGGAGCAGGTAAGAAAACAGCCTTGATTAAGCATATCCCAAGCAGACTTATGTGTGTCCATGGTTACAGACTACAAACAACCCCAGTGTAGTCTGATCTTGTCATCATAGTCAATTCAATTTGTCCCTCACTCCTTATTGTTCTACATTCAGAAGATTTTTTTCATGTATTATACGCACTTATATAGCGCTGACATATTCTGCAGCACTTTACAGACATCAGCATCAAGCTGTCCCCAATGGGGCTCGCAATATAAGGGCTGCAGGACACCACTGCTAACCACTGAGCCAGCAAGATCAGCAAGAAGTAAGCATAGATGAAAATGAGCATGACTACTAAGGGGTTGTTTGTAGTCTGTAACCATGGAGACACATAGGTGTGTATAAAGGCCCTATTACACTGGCAAATAATAGCTAAGAATGCTTGCAAGCAATGATCTGGCGGTGTTATACTGCCGCCGATTACCCGCTCGTTCATCGGGAAATCAGAGTCTTTCAACATGTTTAAAATTCAGTATGGGGACCAGTGATGGCACAGTGATCGCTGCTCCCCATACTGAGGCCTCCTGCACACGAACGTGTGCGGCCCGTGGCCGTGCTGCGACCCGCAAAATGTGAGCCGCAATGCACGAACACCGTCCGTGGGGCAGCTGCAGCAGATTGCGGACCCATTCACTTTAATGGGTCCGCGATCCAGCCGTTCCGCACAAAGATAGGACGTGTTCTATCTTTTTGCGGAAGTACAGGACGAAACCCTACGGAAGCACTCCGTAGTGCTTCTGTAGGGTTTCCGTTCTGTGCTTCAGTTCCGCATCTCCGGATTTGTGGACCCATTGAAGTGAATGGGTCCGCATCCGTGATGCAGAATGCACACGGAACGGTGGCCGTGTATTGCGGATCCGCAAATGCGGTCCGCAATACGGCAACGAGACACCTACGGTCGTGTGCAGGAGGCGATCACTGCATGTAATAACAGCAGTCTCCTCCGCTAGCGAGCAGGCGATTGCCAGGAGGGAACCTTTCCCTCCGACTATCTGCTGCTACATCTGCAGGTGTAATAGGACCCTAAGGCCTCATGCACACGACCGTTGTTCTGGTACGCATCCGAGCTGTCCACATCCGTTGCTCCGTTCCGTGGCCCCGCAAAAAAATAAAATAACATGTCCTATTCTTGTCTGTTTTGCGGACAAGAATAGGCATTTCTACAATGGGCCGCCTGTTCCGTTCCGCAAATTGCGGAAGGCACACTGGCGACTTCCGTGTTTTGCAGATCTGCAATTTGCGGACCGCAAAAAACTGAACGGTCGTGTGCATTAGGCCTAAGGGCTCATGCACACGACAGTATTTTGCGTTCAGTATACTGGACGTTTTTTTAGCTCAGTATACGGAACATATACTGAACCATTCATTTCAATGGTTCAGCAAAAAATACTGAAGTGTCTCAGTGTGCATTCCGTTTCAGTATTTCAGTATTTCCGTGCCGTGAAAAGATAGAACATGTCCTATTCTTGTCCGCAAATCACGGTGCTTGGCTCCATTCAAGTCAATGGGTCCGCAAAAAAAACGGAACACATACGGAAATGCATCCGTATGTCCTCCGTATCTGTTCCGTTTTTGCTGAACCATCTATTGAAAATGTTATGTTCAGCCCAATTTTTTCTATGTAATTACTGTATACTGTATGTGGCATACGGAAAAACGGAACGGAAAAACGGAAAGGAAACGGAAACAAAAAACGGAACAACGGATCCGTAAAAAACGGACCGCAAAACACTGAAAAAGCAATACTGTCGTGTGCATGAGCCCTAAGAGTCGGGATGAGCGAACCCGAACTACAGAGTTTGGCTTTGTACCGAACTTTGCGAGTTCGGGTACCTGGACCCGAACCCGGTCTTTTTCACTGAAGTTTGGGTTCGGTGTTTGGATGATTTTATTATTTTCCTTCATGGTTATATCGGAGAATAATAGCATTCTTAAGACAGAATGCAAAACAATATGGCCATTTAGAGGTTAAAAAAACTCACCTCATCCACTTGATCGCGCTGCAGCAGCTTCTTCTATCTTCACGGATAGTGACATCATCACGCCGTTATATGTACCCATAGATATGTATTAGGACGGAGCAAAACGGAATGCCTCTCAAAGGCTTCCGTTTTGCATTCCGTCCTAAAATACCGTTACATTCCATTATAACGGAACGCTATAACGGAATTTATAAAGCAAATAATGAACCCGCTCTAAATGTGATGCAAAACCTGCAATGTAAGGAACAGTCCTGGTGTGAATTCTGGGACTTGTAGTACTCCCTTGCGGAGCTGTCGGGCTGGCTCACGCTCAGTCATTTGTTTAGCAGAAGGACCAGCCATTAATGAACCCCAATCAACTGTGTAAAATGAATGTCTGCTGTCGGCGATGCTGGCAGCCCCTGGCGGCGGCTGTTTTGTTTCTCGTGTGAAGAGGTCAGCATGGCATGGCGGTTTACAATGAAATGTGTCTGTTTTGTTGGTGCAACAATTCAGTGACAAATTATTTAATGAGCACATATGCCACGGGCGTCCAGCGCGGTGCTAATTAAGCTAATTGCGCAGGAGATGTCATTTAATGCGGATACAATGCTGCCTGATAAGTCGTGCGGTTGTGATTTACATTGAGACGTCCGACTTAAAGGGGTTTTCCAGTCTGCGCACAGTAAACGTAAAAGTTCTGCAACTCTGTTACGGACTCTGCGAATCAATTGTTCACGGTTTTCAAGATCTCAATGATCGGAGATGTTCACTGTTTCCTTTCAGAGGACAAAGATCAGTTGTCATATGATGGACGTGGCTGTCACACTTAGGCCGTCCATTTGACTTCCGTAAAAAAACAAAAAACAGTCTGCATTTCATCCGTGAAGGTTCCGTGTTTGGTCCATGTGTCCGTTTTTTTGCCCTGCGTGTGTCATCTGTATTTCACGGACACTGCTAGGTTGAAAATTCATTTCAAATACATTATCAGTGTTGAGTGAAAAACTGAGCAAACACGGATGCTGTCCGTGATTTTCACGCACCCATGGACTTCAATGGGCATGTTTGGTCTGCATCACGAACCAAAGTAGTGCATGTGTTAAAAAAAATACTGATGTCTGAACAGAGATATTAAAATCAAAGGGTACGTGTTCTGGAAAATGGAAGTGGACAACACACGTCCGTGAAAAATGGAAATGTGGACGAGGCCTCAGTGTATGGTCAGTGTTTGATCTGTGATTTCCATCAGTGATTGTGAGCCAAAACCAGGTGCGGGTCAAAAACACAGGAGATTTATCACCTCCCTCCGCCTCTTAGTGCTCATGCACACGGCCGTTGCCCGGCTTTTCCCGTATTGCGACCCGCAAACAGCGGGTCCACAATATGCGTGCTCCGGCTATGTGCACCCCGCATGATGGATGCCAACCCATTCACAGTTTTATTTTTTTGCGGTGCGGATAGATCACTGACTCATTTAAGTCGAATGAGTCTGGATCTATCTGCGGAATTCGCACGGATGTTGCCCGTGCATTGGAGGCCGCAAATTGCGGTCTCCAATGCACGGAACGGGCAACCAACGGCTGTGTGCATGAGGCCTTAGAGCAGTGGTTCTCAACCTTTCTAAAGCCGTGACCCCTTAATACAGTTCCTCATGTTGTGGTGACCCCCAACCATTACATTTTTTTCCTTGCTACGTCATAACTAATTTTGCTACTGTTATGAATTGTAATGTAAATATCTGATATGCAGGATGTATGCCAGTCTATTACAAGGTGTTAGGTAGTTCTGTAATTGGCGCTGTGTTGTGGGGGATCTGTGGAGGGCGCTGTGTTGTGGGGGATTTGTGGAGGGCGCTGTTATATGGGGGATCTGTGGAGGGCGCTGTGTTGTGGGGGATCTGTGGATGGCGCTGTGTTGTGGGGGATCTGTGGATGGCGCTGTGTTGTGGGGGATCTGTGGATGGCGCTGTGTTGTGGGGGATCTGTGGTGGGCGCTGTTATGGGGGATCTGTGGAGGACGCTGTTATGGGGGATCTGTGGAGGACGCTGTTATGGGGGATCTGTGGAGGGCGCTGTTATGGGGGATCTGTGGATGGCGCTGTTATGGGGGATCTGTGGAGGGCGCTGTTATGGGGGATCTGTGGAGGACGCTGTTATGGGGGATCTGTGGAGGGCGCTGTTATATGGGGGATCTGTGGAGGACGCTGTTATGGGGGATCTGTGGAGGGCGCTGTTATATGGGGGATCTGTGGAGGGCGCTGTTATAGGGGATGTGTGCTGTGACACATAGGGCCATGAGGGGGGCCAGCATAAGACCTATTGCATCTTATGCTGGTCCCCCTCATGGCCCTATGTGTCCCCTCATGTGTCCTAAACTGCGCACATACGGTAACTGTCTTTGCATGTAAAGTATGTTACTCCTGTGTGAAACAATCTCTCTCCTATTTGTAGCGTTATACTACCCTACCTTGTGAGATTTCCCTACCTCCTGACTTCCTGTCGCACTGCTAATGACGTGAGAAATCAGGGCCTCATGCACACAACTGTGTCAGCTTTGCGGTCTGCTAATTGCGGATCCACAAAACGCCAATAAGTGGCCGCATGTGCCTCGCATTTTGCCCGCCCTATGTTAAAAATGCCTATTGTTGTCCGCAAAATGAACAAGAATAGGATGGCGCAATGGACATTTGAATGCGGAAAGCATGCGGTGTGCTGTCTGCATTTTTTGCGGCCCCGTTGGAATGAATGGGTCAGCATCCGATCTGCAAAAAATTCTGATCAAACGGAACGCATGGTAGTGTGCATGGGGCCTTAGGATAAATCCACACAGGCAGTGGTGACCCTACCATAGCGGCATACCACATGACTGCTATGGGGCCTTGGGGGACGGGGAGGGGGGGGGGGGCTCAGTGCTAAACTTCCTCTCTTCCTGAGATAAATCCTCCACATTTTCCTGTAGTCCTCAGTAAGGGGAGCTGAGTGCATAAAGCTTTAAAGCTTCCACTGATTTTAATGGTAACTGTATGAAGTCCAATGGATTGAGCTCCCCCTACTGGTGGCCATAGGCAGACAGTTTTGTGATATACAGTACTATCTGAAGATAAGAAAAGCCTTAAAATGGGGTAGATCTATTAACGCACTGATGCCAGTTTTCTGGTATAAATACATTGAGAAATATGGTGTTCAGAATGAGAATATTTATCAATCCAACATAGAATCTGGATAAAGAGGGTAAAGATGGGGGTGAATTTTTTTTTTTGTACTATTTTTTTATTTTATTATTCCACTTAATTAAAAAAAAATGTTAGAAATCTGTGAAGTTGCGTTTTACATTCTGTGTTGCCTGGAAGCATTTGACACATACTGGAAAACTGGGTTTGGACAGGGGGCCCCATAAAAAGTTTTGCTACGGGGCCCTATGAGATCTGTGTTTGCCGCCCCTGTACACAGGTTGGATTTGCAGCAGTTTGCACCAGTTCTGTGTATTCTGGTACTGGTTTCCTCTGTAGATTTTCCTGTGGATTTTCTGAGATAGTGAAAGAAAAACTCATCTAAAATTCACACTTGCAGATCCGGGGTTAATTCACTGCAAAACCGGCAACAATCAACAAGGCTTTTTGTAGGTTTTGATTTCCCCAATGAAGACAATGGGGAAAACTGCAACAAATCCCTGAACATGACGCGAAAAAACTGACATGATGCAGATTTTATAGTCAGCACCGTGTCAATCAGTGATGGTCAGTTCGCCAGCGAACACCTGTGGCCTGCCATCTTTAGTAAGGTAGACTCACCCGTCCGGCGATGCTCAGGTAAGACCTTACCTGTGCCTGTGTCGGGAGCCGGTCTGAAATCAAATGCAGTCACCGGGAGCAGGCAGTTGAGAGAACAGCCGCCGGGGGCCTTCATCGGGCTGTTCTCAGAACTGCCTGCTCCCAGTGACTGCATTTGATTTCAGACCGGCTCCCGGCACAGGTAAGGGTAAGGGCTTACCTGTGCAACGCCGGATGGGTGAGTCTACCTTACTAAAGATGGCGGCCCTCATGTGTTCGCTGGCCATCACTGTCAGCGTGGAAAATCTCTGCAGCAAAGTGTTGGAATCTGGTACGAACCTGCAGCAATTCCGTCCTGCGTGGACCCTGACATTAAGCTGTTTTGTGGCTTGTTCCCATTCACATGAAAACTGCAATACCAGCCGATGGACAAGAGTGGCGCTGTTTCTGGATAAAACAACCAACTTTTTGCTAATTTCGTGCACACAACAAAGCCCAGTATGGAGCCATATGAGATATAGGACTGGCGGAGAATACCTTTGTATTCCCAAAATCTGAAGGAGCAATCTGGCCCTAGTGGTGAATACTCATGTGCATTGTATCACTCAGCCGACTTCTCTTTATCATCTTATTCTATTACTTGTGCCACTGAGCTACACCTACAGAAGGTTGCATCTTGAAAAAGATAAAACACACAGCCGCAATGCAAAAATACCCTCCCCTTCCCCCCCCCAAAAAAAAACATATCCTATATTTCATAATTCACTATAAACTTTAACATTTGGCTGCTAACAAATAAATACTTTGAAAAGGTGCAAAAATTGCTCAGAAACGCAAAAATACCCCCCCAAATAAATAAATAAATGTGTAAATCCATCATAAAACAGTTTTTTCATTATAGATTTTGACTACTGATTTCCTGGGATCGCTAGTGGAATGAAGCAAACATGCCCCTTTTGCCCACTTCCAACCAGAGGCTGGGACTGGCATCACAACATGGTCTGCTGATTGCCGGGTCAAGAGCGGGAGCCGTAACATGTGACCTCTATGTTCTGGGCTCTTCCGATTTTGGAGAACAAAGCGTATTCATCGGATAACGAAAAGTTGTGTAAATTTAAAATGTCCTTTGCACAGTTTGCAAGATATTCTGCTTGCAGTGACTGAATAGAAACCTCCGCTGCTGACTTCTAAAATCTAAAATCTTTTTTTAACAGATTAACCCCTGACAGCCCTCAATGGTCATCTCAGATGCAGCGATCAGCGGCCAACGTGGCATCTGACGGGTTCAATGACGGAGGGGGGCGGACCAATCGTCGTTCCTGGTCATTGCGCCCACTACTCACAAAGAAATGAGCTTACTTAGTCACTAAGTGAATTTCTTTCTACACGTGATGATTCTCTGATCAATACTAGAACCAGCCCACGGACAGGATTGATGCTGATCTCAGACAACCCCTTGTCCCCTTGCACAATTAAAATGTATCCAAACGGTCGCATTTGTCAGGCTTTTGGAAAGTTTCTAATTTGTTTAGATTATTTTCACAATATTTTTTATTTTTATATTTTTATTTATGTATTTTTCACTTTACTTTGATTTATTGTTAGGTTATATCATTCAATCATTATTTCAATATTGTTGTCTTCCAGTTACTGTTGTGTATGAAAATGTGAATCAAATACAATGTACTTTACGGACCTTTTTTATTTTTACAATTTTTTCTGTCTTTGTTTCAATATAGTGTCCATTTTTGTTCTATATTTAGCCACACATTGTCCTTTTTTTTCATCCTTGTTTGTGAACGGATTAACTATTTTTTGCTACAGATCTGTCACAGTGTGCTGAGTATTGCAAAAAACGCAGGCGCATAAAAAAACATTGTATAAAAAGTGCAAATATGAATAAAATCAATTAAATGCCTTGCCACTTTTTTTTTTAAATGAATGCAGAATTAATATGGATCTGTAGTACGGAAGTGGATGAGACTTTAGTTTATACGTTTCTAACCATATTTTTATAATGAATAAATTACCCATTCATGACCACAAAGCGGCCAAAATCCTCGAATTTATATATTTTTTTCTTTAAATTTGATATGAACTTTTTTTAAAATACTTATTTGATTTAAAAAAATCTACAGGGATGTGAAATTATAAAAATATATAATTCTGTGGACAGTTTAATGCAAATTAACCAGGTTTATATAGGAAAGTTTTGATTATTTATTTTTTGGGGGCTAAACCCTGAATTGACCCTACATTAAAGGAACAGCATAAATAAAAAATATATATTTTTCCCCTCATTGTTGAATCCCATTGCAGTTTTGCCTTTACAAAATAATTGCATACACTGTGTTGAATGCAGCCTAACAAATAGCTATGAATAAGTAACTTTAATCCAGCAAGTTCAATTTAACATTTTACTATTATTTTAGGTTTTTTTTTATTTTATTTTTTATTTCTTTTTTGTGTGTTTAGATATGTTTATTGCTTGTTTGGTTTCTGTCTATGAAGATTTATTTTATTATCTTTTTTTTATATCTCCTAAATATCAAAAAAGTCACCATATGTGGTGTCTTCTCTGCATTCAATAAATCTATTTTTCTCATCCATAGTGATATTTTACTATTATTTTAGGTGCTTTTATAGATTTGTAATTTATTTTTGTTTTTTTTATAGATGTATTTGAATTATTTTTTTTATTTATTTCATTTATTAAACATCAAAAAACACCATCTTTGGTGTCCTCCATACGTACAATAAATCAATTTTTCTAATCCATAGTAATATTTTACAATTATTTTAGGTGTTATTATAAATGTTTAATTTATGTTTATTTATGGATGTTTATAGATTTCTTTATTTTTTCCTTTTTCTTTTATTTACAAAATATCAAAAAAGTCACCATATTTGGTCTTCTCCCTAAATATAATACATCGATTTTTCTCATCCATTGTGACATTTTACTATTATTTTAGATGCTTTTATAGAATTTTATTTGTTTTTTGTTTGTTTTTAGATGCAATTTATTTATTTATTTCATTTTATTTACCAAATATTTTTTTTAAAAACACCACATTTGGTGCTTTCTCAATATACAAGACGTCTCTTTTTCTCATCCCTGGTGACATTATGCATGTCCTTGGTAGCATGCGAGCCCTGTGATGATGCACAGGGATTAAAAGAGTCTTTGCACTAGACTGCTCGGGATGTTGTAAATGTATTTCTATGCTCGCCCCTTAATCATGGAGAGGACACTTGTGTCATCTCAGCCGCCTTGTTAAATGTGCCTCCCTGGCAGACGCTTGGATTCAGGCCGGACGAAGTAGCTTTCCTTTCTTCATATTCCTCTTTCTTTTTTCTTTTTCTTTTTTAATCTTTTCAGGCCACTGCCAAAAACATACCCAGGACAATCAAACATCAGATGGTGACTCCTTTCCCACAGCTTGTGTGACTGAAAACAGTGAAATTATACCCATGTTGTAGCGAAGAATCCCCTGGTGCTAGAGCGAGGATGGTCCAGCGCTGGGGCCTTGTTCATTGGTTTTTGTTCCTGAGCCCGCACTGTTATTAGCACCGGACGCCATTCAGCTCTCCATTCAGCATTGTGTGTCAGTTCACATATGGTTCATCCGCTCCCAATGTGTGCATGTACCCAGAAAATGCAGCTTTTCATCATGTATTCTCTATGTAACAGAAAAGATTAAGATGTAAGCCCGCTGAATGCAGCAGGAATTAGTTGGACAGATGAATACGGGGAAAATGAATGTAGAATGACGACGGGTTTGGTCTAATGATTGTGGGAGGGCGCTAAGAACTTGGTGGTGGGTTTCAGTCGGCGCTAATCCCAGACAGAGTGTATTTGGCAGGAGATGGGCTCCTGGAAAGCTGTTACTTGCCATGTACTGTAGCACTCCTGGAAGCTGCCGGTCTCACATACGATTTAATTAAACTAACAATGGCGGCATTACGCTGAGCTGCTCGTGATACGGAATATGAAAGACGGGGCTGATGCAAATCGCAAACAATGTACAGGCGCAGTGGTAGCTGCGAGGGAACTGACGTCGATTGTTCACCAGATGACTTTCATCTCGTATATAATAGTAGAGGGAGCTAACAAAAGCGCAAGAGCTAAATGCAGAGAGGGAACGTGAAGCCCTGTACCGTGCCATCTATAAGGGCTCATTCACACGACCATGTGCCGGCCGGGTCCACAATGCAAGGCACCAACCGTAGGGCCGCCGCATGCGGATGGCGGACCCATTTACTTGAATGAGATCTGTGATCCGCATACGACGGTCCGCACCGCGAAAAAGTAGTGCATGCACTACTTTTTGCAGTGCGGAGGCATGGACAGAAACCCCACGGAAGCACTCCATAGCGATTCCGTGGGGTTCCGTGCCTCCGTTCCGCCCCGACCTTGCGGACTGCGGACCCATTCAAATGAATAGGTCCGCATCCGTGATGCGGTGGCAAAACGTTTGCGGGCAGCAATACTGGCCCGGCCAGCGCACGGTCGTGTGCATGAGCCCTAATCAGGGTGCTATCTTACTTGGTAGAGAGTAGTGTGGGACTTAGGTCCGAATTTCAGGGAAAATTTCCTCGTGCTTCATGGTAGCGAATTGATTTGACCTGAAATGGTGTAAAAACAAAAAAAAATCATACTTACCTACGTCACAATTACTATGTCACAAAGCGCATTTCTCTGTAAGTAAGAGATTGCGCAACTAGCCATCCTTGTACCCCTCAGATGCCGCTTTCATACATAATCGTGGCATCTGATAGCAATAATTGGGTGTAAAAAAATTAATGAATTCGATCATACCGCCATCACCTTGCTTGAAATCCCGTGCGCGGTGACATATGACATCACCACACCAGCCAATCTGATGACATCATCACGGGCCGCGCAACATTTTGCGCCAAATCTTTGAGCAAGATGGTGGCTGGCCCGTCGCAAGCAAATGGATGAGGTAAGTATGATTGAATTTTTTATTTATTTTTTAACCAGATTATTGCATATCATGTATGAACGCAGCATCTGAGGGGTACAATGATGGGGGGCGGCACAGTCACCGCTCCCTGTCATTGCACCCGAAGTAAATCGTCACAAAGCAAATTTTCTTGTAAAATTCGGCGAAACAGTCCAAAAGAATTTTGGAATACTTTGCTCATGTCTAGTAGAGAGGTCCCCTCAATCACTAGAGCCCAGGCATGATTGGTCCTTCTGCATCCCCTATAGCTACACCCCTGAATATATGTTAGAACATGACAGCTACAAGTTCATCCTAAATCTAAATGAATTCAATAAACCAAAAAAATCTCAGTAAATATAGAATGTACTGTGCCTTAGTAGATTAGTAATTTGGTACTTAAAGGGTCAAGATTACAGTGAAATGTCTCATCAGGGTGAAAATAAATAAAAAATGGTATACGATCCCCACTCCTGTTCTGAGGATAGCCAGTATGGTACCCCATCAGAGAGGCTTGTGACCTCTGCAGACAATCATCTCTCCTCCAGGAGGAGGCCACAGGGTGGCACAATGACAGTGTGGAGGTGGCAGCAGGAGCATCAGGAGGCCACAGAGTGGCAAGGTCACATAGTGTTGAGGTAGCAGCAGCATCAGAAGACCACAGAGTGGCAAGGTGACATAATGTGGAGGTGGCAGCAGCATCAGGAGACCACAGAGTGACCCGGTGACAGAGTGGGGAGGTGGGTGTCAATAACAGTACCAGCTGAAGAAGGTGGGTGAAAGAAGGAGCACTTGGCATCAGCTGCGGGTGGCAGCATCAGAATAGTAGTTGTGGCAAGTAGCCAGAAGTCTCTTTTGTCAAAGTGTTGGTGTGGCACCATGGATGATCTGGTCTGATGCATAAGGCATTGGTGGATAGAAATCCTGGCTAATCCACATCTGATTCATCTTGACGAAGGTCAGTCTCTCCACATTTCGGGTGGACAGGCAAGTTCTTGGGGTAACTATGGCCCCCGCCGCACTAAACACCCGCTCTGATGCCACACTACTGACCGGGCAGGACAGCTTTTCCAGGGCAAACTCTGCCATTTGTGGCCAAAAATCCAGTTTGACAGCCCAGTAGTCCAGCAGATATTTAATATTGGGTGGCAGGGTGCTGTCTAAGTATGCCACTACCTGCTGGTTCAGGTCCTGATCCAGGTCTAGCTGCTGCTAGTGAGTAGTTTATTCACTAGGTGGGTGAAGAAAGCTGCTCATCAGCAACTCTAGACTCAAGTTGCTGCTGATGGAGCTGGAATTGCTCCTACACCCCCCACCCTGCCACAGCAGCCATGACAGAGGAACGTGAGTGCAGAGGGCCCCCCCCGGTCAGACCTGCGAGAGGATGGACGATGGTGCAGATAGGCAGCGGGCAACTGACTACTTAGGATGTCTCTATAGTAGTTCAGTTTGTCCTCCCTCTCAGTGGGTGCAAAAAAGGCCCCCATTTTGGACCGGTAGCGAGGGTCCAACAAGTTGGAGAGCTAGAAGTCATCCCTCTGACAAATGCTGACAATTTGGCTGTCACTACGCAAGCAAATGAGCATGCATCGGGACATTTGTGCAAGTGACTCGAAGGAACTCCGTGCCTCCATCTCCACTGCATACTCCCACGGTGTGTCTTGGTCCTCTGCCTCATCTTCCTTATTGCCCTGTAGCATCTCTGGCTGCTCCTGCTCCTCCTCTCCTGTCTCCTGTGTAGAAAAACCACCCATTTCGCTACACATTGCTTGTGCTCCAATGTCCTCTCCTCCTCCAGTTCAGCCCTCACAGGGCTCATGTGGGCGTGAGATGTAGGCACCACGTCTCCAGTCCCCTGACCAGTGTTCCCTGTAAGCTGCGCGGGCGCGCGGCCGCGCAGCTTCCTTTATGCCTCCGCTCAGGACCTCTGCCGGTCCGCTCACCACTGCTGCCTGGAATTTATGTAAGGGGCTCGGGGCCTCTCTGTGCAATTTATTTTTATAATGCCCACAGTGCGATTGGCCGGCTGTGCTAAAGTCCCAGTGCGCACATTAAGTAACCCATTCCCACCTACCCATACCCTCTCGGATGCTGCACCAGCACCACCAGCTGTGACAGCGCGAGACCCGGCACTGACGTCACAACACAGGTCTTGCAGGATCACGCGGGATGACTGAATGGCGCGGCGCCGGAGAGGGTATGACGGCCGGGATTGTTCTGACAGATAAGCAGAGAAAAGTAGATATATTTATTTATGTATGCACACACCCCGGCTTCATGGGGGGAGGCACACCGCAGTTAAATTCAGAAAAGGGAGCCTACGCCAGTCATATGAGGGGAGGCCCACTGGCAGCAAATCCTTCATTATTATGAAATATATACAGAGATGGAGAGAGGGGCAAAATAATGAAATATATACAGAGAGGTGCAGTGTAGGGACACTGTGTAGGGGTTATACTGTTTATTGTACAGCATGGCACAGGGGTTATATTGTCCGGCATGGTGTAACCTCCATACATTTTCTGTACAGTATGCTGTACATTATAATACCTGCACCATGCCGTACAATATACAGTATAGTTCATACACCGTGCCGTACAATATACAGTATAGTTCATACACTGTGCTGTACAATATACAGTATAGTTCATACACCGCGCCGTACAATATACAGTATAGTTCATACACCGTGCTGTACAATATACAGTATAGTTCATACACCGCGCCGTACAATATACAGTATAGATCAGATACCATGCTGTACAATATACAGTATACCACCTACACTGTGGGGTTATTGTGTACGGTATATTGTACGGCATGGTTTATGGATTATAATGTATATTATACGTCATGGTGTATGGATTATACTGTATATTGTACAGCACGGTGTATGAATTATACTGTTCATTATCATGAGTAAGGACCAGCACGTAAATGTCCGAAATGCATAGATTTGACTGCCCTGCATATGTGGAAGTTTTAATACCGCTGTGAATAAAGGATTCCCTGCTATCAAGAGCTGGATTTTATCTCTTTTCTTCCTGAACTATACTGTATATTGTACGGCGCGGTGTATGAACTATACTGTATATTGTACGGCGCGGTGTATGAACTATACTGTATATTGTACGGCGCGGTGCAGGGGTTACACTATATGCTCTTTGATGTGACACTTATCTTAGGTTTTCCTAGCGCCCACTTTTGATGGCGCTGTGCCCAGCTCTGAGCCGACCCCGCTCAGCAGCTGCCAAGTCTTAGAGGGAACACTGCCCCTGACCAGCCAGATTTACCAGCATCTGTTCCACCCTGGATGTAAGAGGTATGTGTGCTGTATTACCCTGTATTTCCAATTTTTTTAGAATCCAAATCCGAATACTTTGTTAAAAAAGGACTCTTCATTTTTTCATATTAAAAGAATATTGAGTTTAGATCGTTCACACAATTCTTATGTACAGGATTCGTAGGATTCGAGATTCGAAAGATTCGAGAGATTCGAGAACCTTTTCGGATTTGAATTCGGATTCGAAAAAAATTGGATTCGTCCCACCTCTACTCTAAAGTAAAGTTCTTTGATTATTCTTAGTTCTGACCCAATTGGATGGGATAATGGTCTACTGTAGTGTTTCCCTACTAGGATGCCTCCAGCTGTTGCAAAACTACATTTCCCAACATGCCCTGGCAGCCAAACGCTGTCTGGCCATGCTGAGAGTTGTAGTTTTGCAACATCTGGAGGCATCCTGGTAGGGAAAAGCTGGTCTACGGTGATAATATGAACAATGGGGGTTTTACAAAAGAGCTATTGTGGGGCAAAGTTCATATTCGTGTTTACACGATGCTGTGGGGCTGGTATGCAACTTTTTCCAGGGCTGGTTTTTATCTCCAGTCCGGCCCTGAGGATGAAGAGGCAGAGGTGGACATTGTCGCAGGACCAACGGCGTGAGAACTTGGAGGCGTCACCTGGCCAAGTTGCCGGTGTGGCTGTGCAGGAACCACATTCACCCAGTAAAGGACACGTATTGTCCCTGACCGTAGTTATAGCTCCACACATCGGCGCTGCCATGCACTTTGGCAGACACCAAAAGGCTCAAGGATTGGCCCATCTTCTGTTGGCCGAACGATTATTTGGTCGACAGCTTTTGAATGTGTATGTCCAGCTTTAGAATGCTCCTGAAGAAGGGCATATTACTGCTTAAAATGTTACATTTTGATGAATTCACTTTGGTGGTGTCTATATTATTCTTAATTTGTAAGCATAATCATATGGGTGCTATCTCTAATTCTAGAATTCCTATAGTGGTGGTCATCAAGATCAACTGGTTAAATCTTGAAGAACGCAGCCTACTGTTTGGCCACCAATATTCTGTTCTGGAAAACAGCTTCTAAAAGCCTTGGTGGACATCAAGATATGGACTGTGATACATGGTAGAGCTGCACTGGCATTATCAGGAGGATACCATTGTCTTAATTCTACTTTCTGCAAAAATTATATTTTATCAAAATCCATGCCTAATAGATAAAAGCTAGAATTTTCTCAAAGGCTATTTTGCTCTTAATGGCAATGACCAATTCGAGGCTAACGCAAACCAATGTCACATGCCATTTCATCTGCAGAATTCTTATGAATGGGACCTCCATGTGGATGAGAGCGAAGGCTTACAAGGGGGTATGGCTTAGCCAATATGAACATGGCTCAGAACTTCACTATAGTGCAGTAGCATAAAGTGGTCAGCTCCTTTAAAAGGGGACAACCCTTGTCCTTTTGCCCTATAAGGGTTTTCCACACCACGACAACTAATCTGTAAGAACAGCTACAGCTTTGGTTGATCCGACACATCTAACGGGTGGCTATTCATTGGCAGTGTGTGGTTGACTCCCTGCGATAAAAAATGTGCCCTGGGGGGTTAGAGAAGCCAGACCTACCATGCACTTCATGAGAAGACCCCTTTAGGCCTCCTGCACACGACCGTTGTGTGCACCCGTGGCCGTTGTCCCGTTTTCCTTTTTTTTTGCGGACCCATTGACTTTCAATGGGTCCGTGGAAAAATCGGAAAATGCACCGTTTTGCAGCCGAGGCCGTGATCCGTGTATCCTGTCCGTCAAAAAAATATGACCTGTCCTATTTTTTTGACGGACAACGGTTCACGGACCCATTCAAGTCAATGGGTCCGTGAAAGAACACGGATGCACACAAGATTGGCATCCGTGTCCGTGATCCGTGGCCGTAGGTTGCTTTCATACAGACGGATCCGAAGATCCGTCTGCATAAAAGCTTTTTCTGATCTAAGTTTTCACTTCGTGAAAACTCATTTCCGACAGTATATTCTAACACAGAAGCGTTCCCATGGTGATGGGGACGCTTCTAGTTAGAATACACTACAAACTTTGTACAAGACTGCCCCCTGCTGCCTGGCAGCACCCGATCTCTTACAGGGGGATATGATAGCACAATTAACCCCTTCAGGTGCGGCACCTAAAGGGGTTAATTGTACTATCATATTCCCCTGTAAGAGATCAGGGCTGCCAGGCAGCAGGGGGCAGACCCCCCCCCCAGTTTGAATATCGTTGGTGGCACAGTGTGCGCCCACCATCACCCCCCCTCCCTCCCTCTATTGTAATAAATCGTTGGTGGCACAGTGTGCCAACCACCATCGGCCCCCCGTCCCTCTATAGCAGTAACAACATTGGTGGCAGTGTGCGGCCTCCCATTCCCCCCCCCCATCATTGGTGGCAGCGTAGTTCCGATCGGAGTCCCAGTTTAATCGCTGGGGCTCCGATCGGTAACCATGGCAACCAGGAAGCTACTGCAGCCCTGGTTCCCATGGTTACTTAGCAATAGTACAACAGTAGAAGATTCATACTTACCTGCTTGCTGCTGCGATGTCTGTGAACGGCCGGGAGCTCCTCCTACTGGTAAGTGACAGTTCTTTAGCAATGCGCCGCACAGACCTTTCACTTACCAGTAGGAGGAGCTCCCGGCCGTTCACAGACATCGCAGCAGCAAGCAGGTAAGTATGAATCTTCTACTGTTGTACTATTGCTAAGTAACCATGGCAACAGGACTGCAGTAGCGTCCTGGTTGCCATGGTTACAGATCGGAGCCCCAGCGATTAAACTGGGACTCCGATCGGAACTCCGCTGCCACCAATGATGGGGGGGGGGGGGAATGGGAGGCCGCACACTGCCACCAATGTTGTTACTGCTATAGAGGGAGGGGGGGGCGATGGTGGTTGGCACACTGTGCCACCAACGATTTAATACAATAGAGGGAGGGAGGGGGGGCGATGGTGGGCGCACACTGTGCCACCAACGATTTATTACAATAGAGGGAGGGAGGTGGGGGGCGATGGTGGGCGCACACTGTGCCACCAACGATTTCTAACATTAGAGGGAGGAAGGGGGGGCCCGATGGGGGGCGCACACTGTGCCACCAACGATATTCAAACTGGGGAGGGGAGGGGTCTGCCCTCTGCTGCCTGGCAGCCCTGATCTCTTACAGGGGAATATGATAGTACAATTAACCCCTTTAGGTGCCGCACCTGAAGGGGTTAATTGTGCTATCATATCCCCCTGTAAGAGATCGGGTGCTGCCAGGCAGCAGGGGGCAGTCTTGTACAAAGTTTGTAGTGTATTCTAACCCGACGCGTCCCCATCACCATGGGAACGCCTCTGTGTTAGAATATACTGTCGGATCTGAGGTTCACGAAGTAGCTCATATCCGACAGTATATTCTAACATAGAGGCGTTCCCATGGTGATGGGGACGCTTCAAGTTAAAATATACCATCGGATTGGAGAAAACTCCAATCCAATGGCATAAAAGAACTCCAGACTTTACATTGAAAGTCAATGGGGACGGATCCGTTTGAAATGGCACCATATTGTGTCAACATCAAACGGATCCGTCCCCATTGACTTGCATTGTAATTCAGGACGGATCCGTTTGGCTCCGCATGGCCAGGCGGACACCAAAACGACTTTTTTTTCATGTCCGTGGATCCTCCAAAAATCAAGGAAGACCCACGGACGAAAAAACGGTCACGGATCACGGACCCATGGACCCCGTTTTTGCGGACCGTGAAAAAAAACTGTCGTGTGCAGGAGGCCTTAAGGTGATCACGGGTATCTGGGTATTAGCCCATACAGTGGTCCCTCAACTTACAATATTAATTGGTTAGAGGACATTGTATGTTGAAAGCATTGTAAGCAATTTCAACTTACGATGGGTCAGAAAAAAACATTGTATGTTGAAAATATTGTATCTTGAGGGATCACTGTAGTCCTAACTCCAGACACTTCCAACTTTCCCTAAATAACAAGTCAAAGGAACTTTCCAGTAGCCATCTCATTATCATCACAGGCAGGATTACAGTGATAGATATCAGTCTATATATAGATCACAAGAACACAAGATCCACCATTTATTTATTATATGCACTTATATAGAACTGACATATTCCGAAGCGCTTTATAGACATTATCATCACACTGTCCCAATGGGGCTCACAATCTAAGGTCACAATAGAAGATATTACACCTTATCTACTCCCTCCTGTCCTCTGTACAGGTCACAGAGCATGTCTAGAAAATCTCCCATAGAAGTCAATGAGGTTACCTCCTGATCAGTGTGTGTATGGCCCCTGTAGCTGCTCTCAAAAGACAGTCTTGACATATTATAAGGATTAGTGGTCAGTATGAAAACTGCAGGATTTATTGAATTTTTTTTTTTTTAATCACCAAAGATTCTAAAAAACTTGTAACTCTTTTCCGACCTATGGGAAGTCAGGACTTTTAAGATGCCACTCGCTCAGAAGCGGAGCAGGGGCCATAGATGCCGAATTTCTGATGCTTTACACAGCAGACAACGGGAGGCAAAGATTATTGATAAAACTGATCATTGACATTTAACCCCTCAGATGCCATGGTCAGTTGTGAAACCCTGCTCTTGGGACCCAAATGTCACTCTGGACGCTGTGATCGAGAATGCTGTTCGGTTGCTAAGACAGTCTCAGACCTTCAGAAGGCCCTATATGTGGCAGGCACAGCACTATGAAGTGCCTTTTGCTCTGTGGCATTAGAAGAATTTTGATATCTCTGACTTTTAGTCTAACCAGACTGTCTATTACTCTGTAATTCCTCTAGCGCCGTTCTATGGAAACAGTAGGTTTAAAGAGCACACCAAATGCTTGAAATAACTTCTTTATTAACTTCAACTTTTCTTCATATATAACACTGCCGCCTCCGCAGCAGATAGTCCATGTACAAAACACGTGTTGAAAAGATATCACAAAATGGTGGTATGCATAAGATGGTGGTTCAACTGTTCAATCTTGTCATTCAACATAAAATGGTGGATATATTTCTCTCATGAGGTCTAACCGATAGTTCTACTGATCTGTATGCAATTTGTATGGATTGCTATTTATATGCTATTTGTAGTTTGCAATTGATTTGGTGGAACTATATTGGCCTCTTGTTCCCATAAAACACAGCTCTCAGTGGAGTGAATGTCTCTTTAGCTCCTGTCTCTGGTGAAGAATGATTCTAGCAGTAGGAGCTGGGGGAATTCCCAGACAGGCTGTGTGTGAGGCTGGCTGTGATTGGTGAAAACTCTTGCTGTGTGAGAAGCTAGCTGTGATTGGTCTAGACTTCTGCCCAGCAACAACAGATTAACACTATGCTGTTGTTTCTGCTGTGTCACTTAGCTTACCTTACATTACAAAATTAATCTTAAAGGCATATTATCTTTTTCTGCTTCTGTGAACACAAAATATAACAGTTATATGACATCTAGAACATGATGTCACAGTAAATAACTCTGCTTTTGTCTTTAACACATAAACATAGAAACTGTATTAAGAATATTAGCAGGTTTAGCTGTATACACATATAAGCTATACTAGCAACCTAGGACAGGTCTTAGCTGGCCAGCTACACTATATATAAGGCCCTAACATAGTGAATCTCCCATAGATGCCAATGGAAATTCATTGCAGTCTATAGAAGAAGCGATAAGACGATTGCATCTTAATAAGATAAAAAAAAATGTTAAAAAAGTTTTAAATAATATAAAAAATAAAAAATATATAAATTCAAATCCCTTTTCTTATATTAAAAATAAAGACCATTTGCACCGCCAAAATGGACAAACTATTAAAATATAAAAATATTTATTCTGTTCGCGAATGCCGTAAGGAAAAAAAATAAAATCAAAGGGTCGATTTGCAATTTTTTCGTCACTTCACCTCCCCAATAAAATAGAATATAAAGTGATGATAAAGTTATACACACCACAAAAATGGTACCAATAAAAACTACAGATCACCCTTCAAAAAATGAGCCCTCACTCACTCCATGGACATTACTTGGATCCTGTAACAATCTGTACAATACAGCACGTTATTCATCAGTAAGTGTAAAAAAAAAACGTTTTATTTCTGCATTTCCCTAACTATAGAAATTCATGCAAATTAAAGAGGAGATGTCACCTCTCCTGACATATTTGCTGTAGGAACTATTTGCATTCACCATATAATAGCAGACGTGGAACATATTTTTTTTTTCCATATAACTCTATCTTGTACTGTTTCTCTATTATTCCTTCTAGAAACTGATGAATAAAGGTACAACTGGGTGCTTACTAGTTAGGGGTGTGTCCCTGCAGGGACCCCCCCCCCCCCCCCCCCCCCAAGTGTTAACACCTAGCTAAACCTTTATCCATAAACTTTTTATAGGAATAGTAGAGGAACAGCACAACATAGAGTCCTAAGAATACATGCTCCAGATTTCTCATTTCATGTGGACTGCACTTACTTAGTAAAACAGACTTATACTTGGATAGGAGACAACTTAGTCTACAATTTTCTGAATACTTTTGTAAATTAAGAATATAGTATAGCCACTGAGTTGAGTTATTCAATAAAATGCATCTGTATAGCGCCACCTGCTGTTTGTTTTTTCTTATTTCTTTGACCTGCTCACTGAGAAGGCCGTTTCATCCTTCAACTGCCTCCTGAGCTGTGATAGGCAGAGTATGGACACGCCCTCTGAGCTGCAGCAGAAAGGACACGCCCCAAGCTGAAAGCTTGATATAAACTTAGCAAACCAATTGGAGCAATGAATGAATCTCTGGATCCACATGCGGTACAGGGCTGGTTCTAGCTTTGTTAGAAACAGATTGTCATGCACTATATGATGTCTGATTTTAATTTTTATCATTAATCATGGGACAACCCCCTTAAAAATGACCTGTTGGCTCCCGAGATGCATCGATTTTAGTAAATATTTGTATTCCCCATCTAATAACAAGTTTAAGTTGTACTGTTCCTCTCTTATTCCTCCTAGAGGTTCATGATTAAATTGACAGCTGGGTGTTACCAGTTATGGGTGTGTCCCTTTCCACTCTGATACTGTCCAATCAGTGCTGACACTGTTTAGTGCAGGGATGCCCAACCTGTGGCCCTCCAGCTATAGGTTGGGCATCCCTGGTTTAGAGAGACATGCCTTTACCAAGGGAATGGTAGTGCCCAGCAGTCAATGTACTCACACATTTTCAGGAGGAGTAATAGAGGAAAGGCACAACACAAAGTTATGAGAAAAGATGTTCCAGAATTGTTATTTCATGGAGAATACAAGCATCTACTGTGCTATGTCAGGAGAGAAGACCGGTCCTCCGTAATGGTCTCTGCCTTTTCATATAGTTATTAATGACCGTCCAGTAATCCGGAATATTTGATAATCAGGAGATTATTATTACTATTCTTTTAGGTTTTTATATAACGTCTTCCCAGGAATGAGGCAAAGTCTTTGTTTGCCGCCAGTCATTAAGTGGCCGGATCTAATGGGAGCAGAAAGCCCCGCCGAACCCTAGGATCTCAATTTGCTTTTTGGAACAAAACAAGACAAGGCCCGGGCTTTGTCCCCGAGTACATTAGGGTTGTTATTAGTGTCACACATGTCGGAGCGGCTTTCTGTGCTAAACACAGGGCTGGACCGTGGAAAATCAAAAAACAAACTGCCATTTGGAGGCGATAACTCTCCCTTCGGGAGCTGGAATTTGCCTTTTCACTATTCTTTCAGATTTATTTCCGGTTCTCTAGCTCTTCCAAGGTTACCAGGAAGAAGAAGGAGGATCACCCACCTCACATCCCAGGAGCCGCAGAGGCCGGGGACACTGTACACACAGCGCACTGCCATACAGCACCCCGACATAGTGCGGGACAGCATGTGTACACGTGTGTATTGGTATTATTATTGTGTTATATAATGGGGACGTTACTATTAGGCTTGCTGCACACAACCGTTTTTTTTCCGTTTATGGGCCATTTTTTACTATTCATTTTAATAGATCCGCAAAAAAAAAGGAATGTACTCTGTATGCATTTCATTTCCGTATTTCCGTATTTACGTTCCTTTAAAAGATAGAACATGTCCTATTATTGCCCGCAAATCACGTTACGTGGCTCCATTCAAGTCAATGGGTCCGCAAATAAAACAGAACACATACAGAATGTACTCTGTATTTCTTCCATATCTGTTCCCAATGTACTCTGTATTGAAAATTTTATGCCTAGCGGAAAAACGGTACGGAAAAACAGAATGGAAACGTAAACACAACGGAAACAATAAACGGAACAACGGATCTGTGAAAAATTGACCCAAAAACACTGAAAAAGCCATACGGTCGTGTGCAGGAGGCCTTATGGTCCATTCACACGTCCGTAGTGTATTGCGGATATGCAAATTGCAGATCCGCAATACACCCGGCTGGCGCCCCCTATAGAACTGCCTATTCTTGTCTGCAATTGCGGACAAGAATAGGAAATGTTCTATTTTTTTTGCGGAGCCGCGGCCCGAATGTTTGGGGCCGAAGCCCGGAAGTTCGGGGCCGGGCTCCGAAAATGCGGATGCGGACAGCACATAGTGTGCTATCCGCATCCATTCCTGCCCCATTGAGAATGAATGGGTCCGCACCCGTTCCCGATATTGCAAAACGGATGCTGACGTGTGAATGGACCCCAAGGCCTCATGCACACAACCATTCCGTTTTTTGTTGTCCGCAAACCGCGGATCCGCAAAAAACGGAAGCCGCCCGTATGCCTTCCGCAATTTGCGGAACGCCCATTGTAGAAATGCCTATTTTTGTCCAGAAAACGGACAAGAACGGAACATGTTCTATTTTTTTTGCGGGGCCACGGAATGGAGCAACGGATGTGGACATCTTTTGCGACCCCATTGAAGTGAATGGGTCCACACCTGAGCCGCAAAAAAATGCGGCTCGGATGCAGACCACAACAACGGCCGTGTGCATGAGGCCTAAGTGTGTATTATTACTATTGTTACAACGCTCTTCATTTGTAAGCAAAATATGAATTTCACATAAATCTATTATTAATATTATTTATTATTCAAGCGTCATTCAGTCCGTGCCGCTGCACATATCACAAGGGTCACATAATAAGACACTAAGCATGAACAAGACGGCTACAATCTACAAGGAATGGGAGAAGGACACAGGAGGTGAGGGTAAGGGTCTATTCACACATCCGCAAAATGGATCCGCATCCGTTCCGCAATTTTGCGGAACGGGTGCAGACCCATTCATTTTCAATGGGGCCGGAATGTGCTGTCCGCATCCACATTTGCGGATCCGCACTTCCGCATCCGTGCTTCCGTTTTCCGCAAAAAAATAGAGCATGTCCTATTCTTGTCCGCAATTGCGGACAAGAACAGGCATATTCTATTAGTGCCGGCAATGTGCGGTCCGCAAAATGCGGAACGCACATTGCCACTTTCCGTGTTTTGCGGATCCGTGGCTCCGTGTATCCACAAAACACATTGCGGACGTGTGAATGGAGCCTAAAGCTGGTCCTGGTGGTCTAGTGTGTAGGTTACTGTAGGCTTGTCTGAAGAGGTGGGTTTTCTATCTATCTACAGGTGAAACTCGAAAAATTTGAATATCGTGCAAAGTTCATTTATTTCAGTGATGCAACTTAAAAGGTGAAACTAACATATGAGACTCATTACATGCAAAGCGAGATATTTCAAGCCTTTATTTGTTATAATTTGGATAATTATGTCTTACAGTTTATGAAACCCCAAAGTCACAATTTTGAGGTACCCTTTGCTCAGAGGATATGGATTAATTAGCTGACTAGAGTGGGACACTTTGAGCCTAGAATATTAAACCTTTTCACAAAATTCTAATTTTAAGCTGCATTAATGCAATTCCTTTTAATTTGCATTACTGAAATAAATGGACTTTTGCCCGATATTCTAATTTTTTCAAATTATCTATTTATCTATCTAATATCTATCTATCTATCTATTTATCTATCTATCTATCTATCTATCTATCTCATATCTATCTATTTATCTATCTATTTATCTATCTATCTATCACTAATATCTATCTATCTATTTATCTATCTATCTATCTATCTATTTATCTATCTATCTATCTATCTATCTCCTATCTATCTATCTATCTATCTATCTATCTATCTATCTCATATCTATCTATTTATCTATCTAATATCTATCTATCTATTTATCTATCTATCTCATATCCATCTATTTATCTATCTACAGTTGCAAGAAAAAGTATGTGAACCCTTTGGAATTATATGGATTTCTGCACAAATTGGTCATAAAATGTGATCTGATCTTCATCTAAGGCCCCTTTCACACGAGCGAGTATTCCGCGCGGGTGCGATGCGTGAGTTGAACGCATTGCACCCGCACTGAATCCTGACCCATTCATTTCTATGGGGCTGTTCACATGAGCGGTGATTTTCACGCATCACTTATGCGTTGCGTGAAAATCGCAGCGTGCTCTATTTTGTGCGTTGCGGTGCGATAATCCACGCAACGCAGGCCCCATAGAAGTGAATGGGGTTGCGTGAAAATTGCAAGCATCCGCAAGCAAGTGCGGATGCGGTGCGATTTTCACGCATGGGTTCTAGGTGACAGTCTATTCACTGTATTATTTTCCCTTATAACATGGTTATAAGGGAAAATAATATCATTCTGACTACAGAATACATAGTATAATAGTGCTGGAAGGGTTAAAAAAATAAAAAAGTTAACTCACCTTATCCTCTTGTTCGCGTAGTTCGTTCCCGGTCTGTTCTTTGCTAGCTGTGGGCTTGGGCTAAAGGACCTTTGATGACGTCAGATCACATGCTCCATCACCATGGTGATGGACCATGTGATTGGAGCATGTGATCTGACGTCACCACAGGTCATTCAGCCCAAGCCCACAGCTAGCAAAGAACAGACCGGGAACGAACTACGCGAACAAGAGGATAAGGTGAGTTAACTTTTTTATTTTTTTAACCCCTCCAGCACTATTATACTATGCATTCTGTAGTCAGAATGCTATTATTTTCCCTTATAACCATGTTATAAGGGAAAATAATACAATCTTCAGAACATCAATCCCAAGCCCGAACTTCTGTGAAGAAGTTCGGGTTTGGGTACCAAACATGCGCGATTTTTCTCAAGCGAGTGCAAAACGCATGACAATGTTTTGCACTCACGCGGAAAAATTGCGCATTTTCCCGCAACGCACCCGCCTCTTATACGGGCAAAAAACATGACGCCTGTGTGAAAGAGGCCTAAGTCACAACAATAGACAATCACAGTCTGCTTAAACTAATAACACACAAAGAAGTAAATGTTACCATGTTTTATTGAACACACCATGTAAACATTCACAGTGCAGGTGGAAAAAGTATGTGAACCCTTGGATTTAATAACTGGTTGAACCTCCTTTGGCAGCAATAACTTCAACCAAACGTTTCCTGTAGTTGCAGATCGGACGTGCACAACGGTCAGGAGTAATTCTTAACCATTCCACACAGAGCTGTATGTGAACCCCTAGACTAATGACATCTCCAGGAGCTAATTGGAGTGAGCTGTCAGACAACTGGAGTCCAATCAATGAGATGAGATTGGAGGTGTTGGTTACAGCTGCCCTGCCCTATAAAAAACACACACCAGTTCTGGGTTTGCTTTTCGCAAGAAGCATTGCCTGATGTGAATGATGCCTCGCACAAAAGAGCTCTCAGAAGACCTACGATTAAGAATTGTTGACTTGCATAAAGCTGGAAAGGGTTATAAAAGTATCTCCAAAAGCCTTGCTGTTCATCAGTCCACGGTAAGACAAATTGTCTATAAATGTTGAAAGTTCAGCACTGCTGCTACTCTCCCTAGTAGTGGCCATCCTGTAAAGATGACTGCAAGAGCACAGCGCAGACTGCTCAATGAGGTGAAGAAGAATCCTAGTGTCAGCTAAAGACTTACAAAAGTCTCTGGCATATGCTAACATCCCTGTTAGCGAATCTACGATACGTAAAACGCTAAATAAAAATGGATTTCATGGGAGGACACCACAGAGGAAGCCACTGCTGTCTAAAAAAACATTGATGCACGTTTACAGTTTGCACAAGAACACCTGGATGTTCCACAGCAGTACTGGCAAAATATTCTGTGGACAGATGAAACCAAAGTTGAGTTGTTTGGAAGAAACACACAACACTATGTGTGGAGAAAAGAGGCACAGCACACCAACATCAAAACCTCATCCCAACTGTGAAGTATGGTGGTGGGGGCATCTTGGTTTGGGGCTGCTTTGCTGCGTCAGGGCCTGGACAGATTGCTATCATCGAAGGAAAAATGAATTCCCAAGTTTATGAAGACATTTTGCAGGAGAACTTAAAGGGAACCTGTCACCGGGAATTTGGGTATAGAGCTGAGGACATGGGTTGCTAGATCGCCGCTAGCACATCTGCAATACCCAGTCCCCATAGCTCTGTGTGCTTTTATTGTGTATAAAAAACGATTTGATATATATGCAAATTAACCTGAGATGAGTCAGAGCTTGAAAATATGACTCTTCTCTGGTCACACAAGTAAAATATGACTCTTTTATGTTAATTTGCATATGTATCAAATCGGTTTTTTTTACACAATAAAAGCACACAGAGCTATGGGGACTGGATATTGTGGATGTGCTAGCGGCCATCTAGCAACCCATGTCCTCAGCTCTATACCCAAAATCCCGGTGACCTGGTTCCCTTTAAGGCTATCTGTCCACCAGCTGAAGCTCAATAGTGTTGAGCGCGAATATTCGAATTGCGAATTTTTTTCTCGAATATCGCAATTTCGAGATTTCGCGAATATTTAGAATATCGTTCTATATATTCGCGAAATCGAATATTCTTTTTTTTTTTTTTATTGTTATATTTTTTTCTTTCCCACTTCCCTAAAGTTGTTCTTACCTGTCCTTTGGATTCCTGGCTTCCTGGCTGCTCCAGTCAGTGGCGTTTTCAACTTACTGCTATATTCCATATTAGCTAAATTACAATCTAATCTATATGTGTATTTTACGAAATTTCGCAATATTGCTCTAACTTCGTCTTTTAGAATATTCGTAATATTGCTCTAACTACGTCTTTCAGAATATTACGAATATTCTAAAAGACGAAGTTAGAGCAATATTAAGAACATACGCAAAAGTCGAAATTGCGATGCGAGTAATATAACACGAAATAATCGCATGAAGATTTCAACTTAGCACTGCTAGATTCCATATACTAGCCTAATATGGAATATAGCAGTGCTAAGTTGAAATCTTTATGCGATTATTTCGTGTTAAATTACTCGCATCGAAATTTCGAATTTTGCGTATGTTCTTAATATTGCTCTAACTTCGTCTTTTAGAATATTCGTAATATTCTGAAAGACGTAGTTAGAGCAATATTACGAATATTCTAAAAGACGAAGTTAGAGCAATATTGCGAAATTTCGTAAAATACACATATTAGCCTAGCCATAGTCAATTAGCATAGGAACGTTGCCTTATACTATCAAGATAAATAATCGCAATACGCGAAAAATAAATCGCATATTATTCGCGATAATTGGAATAATTACGAATATTCGATTTCGACTAATATAACACGAATATTCATTCGAATATTCGCGAAATATTGCGAAATCGAATATGGCACCTCCCGCTCATCACTAAAGCTCAACAGAAGATGAGTGTTGCAACAGAAGAACGACCCAAAGCATAGAAGTAAATCAACAACAGAATGGCTTAGGCTACTTTCACACTTGCGCTTGATCGGATCCGTTCTGAACGGATCCGATCATATTAATGCAGACGGAGGCTCCGTTCAGTATGGATCCGTCTGCATT
Organism: Bufo gargarizans; assembly: GCF_014858855.1. Classification (NCBI taxonomy): domain Eukaryota; kingdom Metazoa; phylum Chordata; class Amphibia; order Anura; family Bufonidae; genus Bufo; species Bufo gargarizans. Next base: position 591,890,143 of record NC_058082.1, on the reverse strand, counting down.
AATAACTTAGAAAAAATTCTAAGTGTGAAAGTAGCCTGAGCGGATCCGTTCAGACTTTCAATGTAAAGTCAATGGGGGACGGATCCGCTTGAAGATTGAGCCATATGGTGACATCTTCAAGCGGATCCGTTCCCATTGACTTACATTGTAAGTCTGAACGGATCCGCTCGCCTCCGCACGGCCAGGCGGACAGCTGAACGCTGCAAGCAGCGTTCAGCTGTCCGCCTGTCCGTGCGGAGGCGAGCGGAGCGGAGGCTGAACGCCGCCAGACTGATGCAGTCTGAGCGGATCCGCTCCATTCAGACTGCATCAGGGCTGGACGGAGGCGTTCGGGTCCGCTCGTGAGCTCCTTCAAACGGAGCTCACGAGCGGACCGACGAACGCTAGTGTGAAAGTAGCCTAAAACAGAAGAAAATACGTCTTCTGGAGTGGCCCAGTCAGAGTCCTGACCTCAACCCGATTGAGATGCTGTGGCATGCCCTCAAGAAAGCGATTCACACCAGACATCCCAAGAATATTGCTGAACTGAAACAGTTCTGTAAAGAGGAATGGTCAAGAATTACTCCTGACCGTTGTGCACGTCTGATCTGCAACTACAGGATACGTTTGGTTGAAGTTATTGCTGCCAAAGGAGGTTTAACCAGTTATTAAATCCAAGGGTTCACATACTTTTCCCACCTGCACTGTGAATGTTTACATGGTGTGTTCAATAAAAACATGGTAACATTTAATTCTTTGTGTGTTATTAGTTAAGCCGACTGTGATTGTCTATTGTTGTGACTTAGATGAAGATCACATTTTATGACCAATTTGTGCAGAAATCCATATCATTCCAAAGGGTTCACATACTTTTTCTTGCAACTGTATTTATCTATCACAACTAGCCTGGTTACTGACTCCAGCGCCGTCGCCGGTTACAGCACCTCTATCTGCTGCCTTGCACCCGTACAACACAACAATCTTTTTTTTGTCATTTCATCATGTTAGATAAATAATAATAGAGGTGATAATAATGATGAAAATAGAAAAAACTCCTGTGGACGGGGTGAAGTACCACTCCTCTCCCTGGTGCATGCATGGATGACGTGGATTCTGGAGTTTACGCAGATAATAGTTCTGGCCCCGTCCACAGCAGAAGTGACCTCCTGTCCATAGCCCAGGCTGGACTCCTGGTAAAGGACGTAATGTCAGTGGAAGTAGGATTTTCAGAAGAGAAGCGCCACGTGACTGGGTTCCCAAGACGCAATCCACTTTAGGACCCTAACTATATTACAGACTTCCTTCTACAGGTGAGTTAAGTGTGACTGCAGTGGGTTTGAATCGGAAGACCCCTTTAAAGGCATTTTTTTATATATAGAAAATTACTGCAAACACAGAAAAGTGGAGTATATTCCGTATACCACAGGAAGAACATGAGATTCTGTCTCCCATATGCTATAAAATGGGAACGAGTCCTCCAAATTGGGGACTATCTTTGAAAATTCGAGGCAGAGTAATCAACCTGATGACCAGAGCCTACAATCTGCAGACCTTCCTTTCTCAGATTCTATATTCCACCTCCTTTCTTTCCATGCATTTCTATGTCCGCATGCTACTCACAAGCCAAAGTAGATTGCTCTAATAGCGACAGAAAATGACACAAAACAGCTCTAGACCCATTAAGCCTCTATTATAACCTGCCGGGGATCCTCTCTATTCACAGGGTGGGAATTACGGCTTAATAAGAAAGGTCAAGAAGTTATACTTGGAGCACAAGAATTCCCCCTTCAATAGACCCTAATTTGGTCACAGTTTGATGATGACAATTAAGCACGTCGTAACCAAGTACCCTCCATGCATAATTCAGCTGTCTCCTGTGCTTCTACACTTGTTTTACATTTTGCTGCCGGCCTACATAATAGAGTTTTATTACAGGCGCGGGGCGTCACTACGTCCCGGCCGGGAACGTCTTGGGTTCTCACAGTAGCACAGTACAGTACGGTACACGGAGAGGCCTTTATTCTACTTATATTAGTCTTGTGTCTATGTGTAGTTTTATATACTGGTATTTAAGAAGTTTACATACTCAACATCTTTGACTTTTATATACAGTATATATCTGCACAGAGTTTCTAGGTCCTCGCTGTGTTTGCGTGGTTTTCCTCCAGGTACTTCGGTTTTCTCCCTCCAAAGACATACTGTTAGGGAACTTAGATTGTGAGTAGGGATAAGCGAATCGACTTTGGATGAAACATCCGAAGTCGATTCGCACAAAACTTTGTTTCAATACTGTACGGAGCGAGCGCTCCGGACAATATTAGAATGTATTGGCTCAGATGAGCCAAAGTTATTACTTTGCGAAGTCTGGCGAGACTTCACATAATAACTTCAGAAATTGATTTATACTGTAAAAAAAACATTTCCCGAACAAGTGGTACCTTGGAACCAAACCTGAGTACAGTAAATGTTCTTTTACAGTATAAATCAATTTATTATGTGAAAAGTAATAACTTTGGCTCATCGGAGACAATACATTCTAATACTGTATGGAGAGCTCGCTCCGTACAGTATTGAAATGAAGTTTTATGCTAATCGACTTTGGATGTTTCATCTGAAGTCGATTCGCTCATCCCTAATTGTGAGCTTGATGCTAATCTCTGTAAAGTGCTGCAGAATATGTCAGCGCTATATACCGTAAGTGCATAAAATAAAAATATATATATAGTTGCAAGAAAAAGTATGTGAACCCTTTGGAGTGATATGGATTTCTGCACAAATTGGTCATAAAATGTGATCTGATCTTCATCTAAGTTCCAACAATAGACAATCACAGTCTGCTTAAACTAATAACACACAAAGAATTATATGTTACCATGTTTTTATTGAACACACCATGTAAACATTCACAGTGCAGGTGGAAAAAGTATGTGAACCCCTGGATTTAATAACTGGTTGAATCTCCTTCGGCAGCAATAACTTCAACCAAACGTTTCCTGTAGTTGCAGATCAGACGTGCACAACGGTCAGGAGTAATTCTTGACCATTCCTCTTTACAGAACTGTTTCAGTTCAGTAATATTCTTGGGATGTCTGGTGTGAATCGCTTTCTTGAGGGCATGCCACAGCATCTCAATCGGGTTGAGGTCAGGACTCTGACTGGGCCACTCCAGAAGGCGTATTTTCTTCTGTTTAAGCCATTCTGTTGTTGATTTACTTCTATGCTTTGGGTCGTTGTCCTGTTGCAACACCCATCTTCTGTTGAGCTTCAGCTGGTGGACAGATGGCCTTAAGTTCTCCTACAAAATGTCTTGATAAACTTGGGAGTTCATTTTTCCTTTGATGATAGCAATCCGTCCAGGCCCTGACGCAGCAAATCAGCCCCAAACCATGATGCCCCCACCACCATACTTCACAGTTGGGATGAGGTTTTGATGTTGGTGTGCTGTGCCTCTTTTTCTCCACACATAGTGCTGTGTGTTTCTTCCAAACAACTCAACTAAGTACTGCTGGGGAACATCCAGGTGCTCTGTGCAAACTGTAAACGTGCAGCAATGTTTTTTTTGGACAGCAGTGGCTTCCTCTGTGGTATCTTCCATGAAATCCATTCTTGTTTAGTGTTTTATATATCATAGATTTGCTAGCAGGAATGTTAGCATATGCCAGAGACTTTTGTAAGTCTTTAGCTGACACTCTAGGATTCTTCTTCACCTCATTGAGCAGTCTGCGCTGTGCTCTTGCAGTCATCTTTACAGGACGGCCACTCCTAGGGAGAGTAGCAGCAGTGCTGAACTTTCTCCATTTATAGACCATTTGTCTTACCGTGGACTGATGAACAGCAAGGCTTTTGGAGATACTTTTATAACCCTTTCCAGCTTTATGCAAGTCAACAATTCTTAATCGTAGGTCTTCTGAGAGCTCTTTTGTGCGAGGCATCATTCACATCAGGCAATGCTTCTTGTGAAAAGCAAACCCAGAACTGGTGTGTTTTTTATTGGGCAGGGCAGCTGTAACCAACACCTCCAATCTCATCTCATTGATTGGACTCCAGTTGGCTGACACCTCACTCCAATTAGCTCTTGGTGTTTTCATTAGTCTTGGGGTTCACATACTTTTTCCGCCTACACTGTGAATGTTTACACGGTGTGTTCAATAAAAACATGGTAACATTTCATTCTTTTTGTGTTATTAGTTTAACCACCTCCGGACCGCCTAACGCACATGTGCGTTCCGGAGGTGGCAGGCTGGCGCACAGTCACGCATATACGCGTCATCTCGCGATACGCGAGATTTCCTGTGAACGTGCGCACACAGGCGCGCGCGCTCACAGGAACGGAAGGTAAGCGAGTGGATCTCCAGCATGCCAGCGGCGATCGTTCGCTGGCAGGCTGGAGATCCGAATTTTTTAACCCCTAACAGGTATATTAGACGCTGTTTTCATAACAGCGTCTAATATACCTCCTACCTGGTCCTCTGGTGGTCCCTTTTGTTAGGATCGACCACCAGAGGACTCAGGTAGGTCAGTACAGTCGCACCAAACACCACACTACACTACACCCCCCCCCCGTCACTTATTAACCCCTTATAAACCCCTGATCACCCATGATCACCCCATATAAACTCCCTGATCACCCCCCTGTCATTGATCACCGCCCTGTCATTGATCACCCCCCTGTCAGGCTCCGTTCAGACGTCCGTATGATTTTTACGGATCCACGGATACATGGATCGGATCCGCAAAACGCATACGGACGTCTAAATGGAGCCTTACAGGGGGGTGATCAATGACAGGCGGGTGATCACCCATATACACTCCCTGATCACCCCCCTGTCATTGATCACACCCCTGTAAGGCTCCATTCAGACGTCCGCATGATTTTTACGGATCCATGGATACATGGATCGGATCCGCAAAACACATGCGGACGTCTGAATGGAGCCTTACAGGGGGTGATCAATGACAGGCGGGTGATCACCCATATACACTCCCTGATCACCCCCCTGTCATTGATCACCCCCCTGTAAGGCTCCATTCAGACGTCCGCATGTTTTTTGTGGATCCACGGATACATGGATCGGATCCGCAAAACGCATACGGACGTCTAAATGGAGCCTTACAGGGGGGTGATCAATGACAGGCGGGTGATCACCCATATACACTCCCTGATCACCCCCCTGTCATTGATCACACCCCTGTAAGGCTCCATTCAGACGTCCGCATGATTTTTACGGATCCATGGATACATGGATCGGATCCGCAAAGCACATGCGGACGTCTGAATGGAGCCTTACAGGGGGGTGATCACCCATATACACTCCCTGATCACCCCCTGTCATTGATCACCCCCCTGTAAGGCTCCATTCAGACGTCCGCATGATTTTTACGGATCCATGGATACATGGATCGGATCCGCAAAACACATGCGGACGTCTGAATGGAGCCTTACAGGGGGTGATCAATGACAGGCGGGTGATCACCCATATACACTCCCTGATCACCCCCCTGTCATTGATCACCCCCCTGTAAGGCTCCATTCAGACGTCCGCATGTTTTTTGTGGATCCGATCCATGTATCCATGGATCCGTAAAAAATCATGCGGATGTCTGAATGGAGCCTTATAGGGGGGGTGATCAGTGACAGGGGGGTGATCACCCTGATCACCCCGTCATTGATAACCCCCCTGTAAGGCTCCATTCAGACGTCCGCATGTTTTTTGTGGATCCGATCCATGTATCCATGGATCCGTAAAAAATCATACGGACGTCTGAATGGAGCCTTACAGGGGGGGTGATCAGTGACAGGGGGGTGATCACCCTGATCACCCCCTGTCATTGATAACCCCCCTGTAAGGCTCCATTCAGACGTCCGCATGTTTTTTGTGGATCCGATCCATGTATCCATGGATCCGTAAAAAATCATGCGGATGTCTGAATGGAGCCTTACAGGGGGGGTGATCAGTGACAGGGGGGTGATCACCCTGATCACCCCCTGTCATTGATAACCCCCCTGTAAGGCTCCATTCAGATGTCCGCATGTTTTTTGTGGATCCGATCCATGTATCCATGGATCCGTAAAAAATCATGCGGATGTCTGAATGGAGCCTTACAGGGGGGGTGATCAGTGACAGGGGGGTGATCACCCTGATCACCCCCTGTCATTGATAACCCCCCTGTAAGGCTCCATTCAGACGTCCGCATGTTTTTTGTGGATCCGATCCATGTATCCATGGATCCGTAAAAAATCATGCGGATGTCTGAATGGAGCCTTACAGGGGGGGTGATCAGTGACAGGGGGGTGATCACCCTGATCACCCCCTGTCATTGATAACCCCCCTGTAAGGCTCCATTCAGACGTCCGCATGTTTTTTGTGGATCCGATCCATGTATCCATGGATCCGTAAAAAATCATGCGGATGTCTGAATGGAGCCTTACAGGGGGGGTGATCAGTGACAGGGGGGTGATCACCCTGATTACCCTGATCACCCCCTGTCATTGATAACCCCCCTGTAAGGCTCCATTCAGACGTCCGCATGTTTTTTGTGGATCCGATCCATGTATCCATGGATCCGTAAAAAATCATGCGGATGTCTGAATGGAGCCTTACAGGGGGGGTGATCAGTGACAGGGGGGTGATCACCCTGATCACCCTGATCACCCCCTGTCATTGATAACCCCCCTGTAAGGCTCCATTCAGACGTCCGCATGTGTTTTGCGGATCCGATCCATGGATCCGTAAAAATTATACGGACGTCTGAATGGAGCCTTACCAGGGGGGTGATCAATGACAGGGGGGTGATCCGGGAGTCTATATGGGTGATCACCTCCCTGTCATTGATCACCCCCCTGTCATTGATCACCCCCCCCTGTAAGGCTCCATTCAGACATTTTTTTGGCCCAAGTTAGCGGAATTTTTTTTTTTGTTTTTGTTTTTTCTTACTAAGTCTCATATTCCACTAACTTGTGTCAAAAAATAAAATCTCCCATGAACTCACCATACCCCTCACGGAATCCAAATGCGTAAACATTTTTAGACATTTATATTCCAGACTTCTTCTCACGCTTTAGGGCCCCTAAAAAGCCAGGGCAGTATAAATACCCCACATGTGACCCCATTTCGGAAAGAAGACACCCCAAGGTATTCGCTGAGGGGCATATTGAGTCCATGAAAGATTGAAATTTTTGTCCTAAGTTAGCGGAAAGTGAGACTTTGTGAGAAAAAAAACCAAAAAAATCAATTTCCGCTAACTTATGCAAAAAATAAAAAATTTCTAGGAACTCGCCAGGCCCCTCATTGAATACCTTGGGGTGTCTTCTTTCCAAAGTGGGGTCACATGTGGGGTATTTATACTGCCCTGGCTTTTTAGGGGCCCGAAAGTGTGAGAAGAAGTCTGGGATCCAAATGTCTAAAAATGCCCTCCTAAAAGGAATTTGGGCCCCTTTGCGCATCTAGGCTGCAAAAAAGTGTCACACATCTGGTATCGCCGTACTCAGGAGAAGTTGGGGAATGTGTTTTGGGGTGTCATTTTACATATACCCATGCTGGGTGAGAGAAATATCTTGGTCAAATGCCAACTTTGTATAAAAAAATAGGAAAAGTTGTCTTTTGCCAAGATATTTCTCTCACCCAGCATGGTTATATGTAAAATGGCACCCCAAAACACATTCCCCAACTTCTCCTGAGTACGGCGATACCAGATGTGTGACACTTTTTTGCAGCCAAGGTGGGCAAAGGGGCACACATTCCAAAGTGCACCTTTCGGATTTCACCGGCCATTTTTTACAGATTTTGATTGCAAGGTACTTCTTACACATTTGGGCCCCTAAATTGCCAGGGCAGTATAACTACGCCACAAGTGACCCCATTTTGGAAAGAAGACACCCCAAGGTATTCCCTGAGGGGCATGGCGAGTTCCTAGAATTTTTTATTTTTTGTCACAAGTTAGCGGAAAATGATGATTTTTCTTTTTTTTTTCTTTTTTCCTTACAAAGTCTCATATTCCACTAACTTGCGACAAAAAAAAAAAAATTCTAGGAACTCGCCATGCCCCTCACAGAATACCTTGGGGTGTCTTCTTTCCAAAATGGGGTCACTTGTGGGGTAGTTATACTGCCCTGGCAATTTAGGGGCCCAAATGTGTGAGAAGAACTTTGCAATCAAAATGTGTAAAAAATGACCGGTGAAATCCGAAAGTTGCACTTTGGAATATGTGCCCCTTTGCCCACCTTGGCAGCAAAAAAGTGTGACACATCTGGTATCGCCGTACTCAGGAGAAGTTGGGCAATGTGTTTTGGGGTGTCATTTTACATATACCCATGCTGGGTGAGAAAAATATCTTGGCAAAAGACAACTTTGTATAAAAAAATTAGAAAAATTGTCTTTTGCCAAGATATTTTTCTCACCCAGCATGGGTATATGTAAAATGACACCCCAAAACACATTCCCCAACTTCTCCTGAGTACGGCGATACCAGATTTGTCACACTTTTTTGCTGCCAAGGTGGGCAAAGGGGCACATATTCCAAAGTGCACCTTTCAGATTTTGCAGGCCATTTTTTACAGATTTTGATTGCAAAGTTCTTCTCACACATTTGGGCCCCTAAATTGCCAGGGCAGTATAACTACGCCACAAGTGACCCCATTTTGGAAAGAAGACACCCCAAGGTATTCCGTGAGGGGCATGGCGAGTTCCTAGAATTTTTTATTTTTTGTCGCAAGTTAGTGAAATATGAGACTTTGTAAGGAAAAAAGAGAAAAAAAAATAAATCATCATTTTCCACTAACTTGTGACAAAAAATAAAAAATTCTAGGAACTCGCCATGCCCCTCACGGAATACCTTGGGGTGTCTTCTTTCCAAAATGGGGTCACTTGTGGCGTAGTTATACTGCCCTGGCAATTTAGGGGCCCAAATGTGTGAGAAGTACCTTGCAATAAAAATGTGTAAAAAATGGCCTGCAAAATCTGAAAGGTGCACTTTGGAATATGTGCCCCTTTGCCCACCTTGGCAGCAAAAAAAGTGTGACACATCTGGTATCGCCGTACTCAGGAGAAGTTGGGGAATGTGTTTTGGGGTGTCATTTTACATATACCCATGCTGGGTGAGAGAAATATCTTGGCAAAAGACAACATTTCCCATTTTTTTATACAAAGTTGGCATTTGACCAAGATATTTTTCTCACCCAGCATGGGTATATGTAAAATGACACCCCAAAACACATTCCCCAACTTCTCCTGAGTACGGCGATACCAGATGTGTCACACTTTTTTGCTGCCAAGGTGGGCAAAGGGGCACATATTCCAAAGTGCACCTTTTGGATTTCACCGGTCATTTTTTACACATTTTGATTGCAAAGTTCTTCTCACACATTTGGGCCCCTAAATTGCCAGGGCAGTATAACTACGCCACAAGTGACCCCATTTTGGAAAGAAGACACCCCAAGGTATTCCGTGAGGGGCATGGCGAGTTCCTAGAATTTTTTTTTTTTGTCGCAAGTTAGTGGAATATGAGACTTTGTAAGAAAAATAAAAAAAATAAAAATCATCATCATTTTCCGCTAACTTGTGACAAAAAATAAAAAGTTCTATGAACTCACTATGCCCATCAGCGAATACCTTAGGGTGTCTACTTTCCGAAATGGGGTCATTTGTGGGGGTTTTCTACTGTTTGGGCATTGTAGAACCTCTGGAATCATGACAGGTGCTCAGAAAGTCAGAGCTGCTTCAAAAAGCGGAAATTCACATTTTTGTACCATAGTTTGTAAATGCTATAACTTTTACCCAAACCATTTTATTTTTGCCCAAACATTTTTTTTTTATCAAAGACATGTAGAACAATAAATTTGGCGAAAAATTTATATATGGATGTCGTTTTTTTTGCAAAATTTTACAGCTGAAAGTGAAAAATGGCATTTTTTTGCAAAAAAATCGTTACATTTTGATTAATAACAAAAAAAGTAAAAATGTCAGCAGCAATAAAATACCACCAAATGAAAGCTCCATTAGTGAGAAGAAAAGGAGGTAAAATTCATTTGGGTGGTAAGTTGCATGACCGAGCGATAAACGGTGAAAGGAGTGTAGTGCCGAAGTGTAAAAAGTGCTCTGGTCATGAAGGGGGTTTCACCTAGCGGGGCTGAAGTGGTTAAGCAGACTGTGGTTGTCTATTGTTGTGACTTAGATGAAGATCAGATCACATTTTATGACCAATTTGTGCAGAAATCCATATTATTCCAAAGGGTTCACATACTTTCTCTTGCAACTGTATATATACAGGGGTATGTTGTCGTCCATAGTGATATAACTATGACATCTGGACATGGACTGAACAACATCAAGCTGCGATGACAACATGACAGTATGGAGGACCCCAGTATATTTCATCTCTATTATGTAGTGTTAGGATCCTGTTTTAACAGAGTCCTAGATACCTAAAAGGGGTCCCAAGCCACTAAATGCCTTAAAAGGGTTGTTCAAAAATGGAGTCTATCATGTAAGGAAGGGAAAAGTGAAGCCCTAAGTCCCATCCGCACCACTGTCCCGAGCTACTTGGACGATCTGTCCTAAACTTAACTGAGCGCAAGGGCCCAGACAAGATGGAGTAGACAGAACCAAAAGGTAAAATGTCAGAGCAGTGAAGAGTCAAATAACAGGCAGGATCAATGCCAGGAGGTGATGTCAGAAATATATGGGGTCATTTATCAAACTGGTGTAAAGTAGAACTGGCTTAGTTGCCCATAGCAACCAATCAGATTCCACCTTTCATTTTCCAAAGGAGCTGTGAAAAATGAAAGGTGGAATCTGATTGGTTGCTATGGGCAACCAATCCAGTTCTACCTTATACCAGTTTGCTAAATGACCCCAATAATCGCCAGTGACCTGACCCATGGATGACGTGTCACTGCTGAAGGTTGTGATTGGCTGCAACTGTCATGTACCATATACCTACATATCACCGCAGAAGCCTTGTGTAGAAACAGGAGGAGAAGGAACGGAGCTGCGGTACAGACTTGGGCGTTGGTATAGGGGGTACAGAGGTAGCAGTCGCTACCAGGCCCAGGAGCCTGAGGGGGCCCAAAGACCCTTGTGCCGAATAAGAAGACACCGGTATTATAGAAAGTGCATGCTGGTCAAGTTACATCTCTGGCTGGAGGCAAGGGGTTAGGTCAAGAATTTGGCATGTTGCCGTTTCAATTTTTGCCTCAGGCAATATGAAGGCTATGTGCTTCACTGTCCCCTGGCTACAAAGCACCGAGGGAAGGGGGGCCCAAGCTGAACTTTTGCACCAGGGCCCATGAGCCTTTAGCTATGCCCCTGGGTACAGATAACGGTGCAGGAGAAACAGGTAAGCATAGGATTTTCTCTTCAAATTTTAAAGCATTTACTAGCACGGGCCCCTTTTTAGGTAAGCTCGAAAAACCCTTTTAAGGGGTAGAAAAATAACCTTTAACTGGATCAGGAATGGCCCAACAAATACAGATGGGTCAAACTAGTCTTGTCCTTCTTTGACCTATAGTTGGTAACATGCCTATCCAGACAGTTGTCTAGGCCCCCATGCCAGAGACAGTCCCATAAGATTTTCCATAAATGTCTAATAGAAGTGGGTCACACACCTAGGATCTGCCTCTATAGGTAGAACAAGGCCTCCTGACTCCTACCCACCTGGACACAACAGCCAGAGATGGTCGGAACTGCGTTGACAGCCAGGAGGGCTGCAGAGCTCCTACACAAGTGACTGGATCCGGCACAGCACAACATCCCACTCATCTGTTTCCACAATCCCAAGCTTTCACATCTAGGCAGGAGAAGGTGTGGGGGCTGGGAACAATACTCCTTTATATAAAATTATTAAAAAAGATATAAAAGTTAAAAACAGGATGAACGTTTTTCTATTAGAACACTCTTTTTTAAAATTAAATAGAAGAGATTAAATATGTCATATATTTGCCATCCACATTATCTAATATAAAAAGCATATGTGTGTGTGTCTGTGTATGTATGTCCGCTAAAGGAATTTGCACCGTCGCATTTACAATCTCAAAATTTGGCACACAGGTATATCAGGTGTCCGGGAAGGTTTTAGACCGGGTCTCAGCTCTCTAGCACATACTGTTCCTGAGATATTCCCAAAAAATGTGTAACGTCCCAGAGTGGCATTACCACCTTTGCACCCTGCTACTGTCTTTATTGGTTATATTGTATTATTTTCCCTTATAACATGGTTATAAGGGAAAATAATAGCATTCTGAATACAGAATGCATAGTACAATTGCCCTGGAGGGGTTAAAAAAAAATAATAAAATTTAACTCACCTTAATGCACTTGATCGCGCAGCCGGCATCTCTTCTGTCTTTTTCTTTGCTGTGTGCAGGAAAATGACCTGTGGTGACGTCACTTCGGTCATCACATGGTCCGTCACATGATATTTTACCATGGTGATGGATCATGTGATGACCGGAGTGACGTCACCACAGGTCCTTTTCCTGCACACAGCAAAGAAGAAGACAGAAGAGATGCCGGGCTGCGCGAGCAAGTGGATTTAGGTGAGTTAAATTATTATTTTTTAACCCTTCCAGCGCTATTGTACTATACATTCTGTATTCAGAATGCTATTATTTTCCCTTATAACCATGTTATAAGGGAAAATAATAATTATTGGGTCTCCTTCCCTATCGTCTCCTAGCAACCGTGCGTGAAAATCCCACCGCATCGGCACTTGCTAGCGGATGCTTGCGATTTTCACGCAACCTTTATTCATTTCTATGGGGCCTGCATTACGTGAAAAACGCACAAAGAGGAGCATGCTGCGATTTTCACGCAACGCACAAGTGATGGGTGAAAATCACTGCTCGTGTGCACAGCCCCATAGAAAATAATGGGTCAGGATTCAGTGCGGGTGCAATGCGTTCAACTCACGCATTGCACCCGCACGGAATACTCGCCCGTGTGAAAGGGGCCTAAGTGTTGAAAGGTGTTAGAGACCCAACAGTCCTTTTAAGGACTATTGTTTTTTCTGGCTGCGAAATATATTAGAGCAAAATGCGCTAAATTGGATGCAATTGTTTGGCTGCTGGTGACAGCAGTGACATTACCTGCGCTACATCTCCTGTATAACGTTTGCACATCGTAAATATCAGTGACAGTTTAATTTACGGTATTTGCGCATACACTTACAAAACCTGCGCTACTGTATGTGTGACATACCATTTAATATGCTGAAGGCGAGCAAGTAAGGGACGGAGAAGTGGCAGTGCTACTGATGGTGCATGCAGAGGCCGTGGTCCTAGGCGCGGTGAAAGAGTCTAGTCAACAGAATCCTCACTCTGATACTCCTTCCACCCACCATGGAGAGTCTTGGCAAACAAGTGATTCCACACTCGGATATTCCGAGGAGCTCTTTTCATCGCCATTCCTTGATTTGGGCCTCTCGCCAAGAGGAACATGAGGAGATCGTGTGCACTGATGCACAAACACTTGAGCATCCACAATCACAAGAAGATGATGCTGGGGAACGGCAATTAGTGTTTCACGAGGTGGATGATGATGATAAGACACAGTTGCCAATAAGTCAACGGCAATTAGTGTCTGAAGATGTTGATGATGCGGATGAGACACAGTTGTCAATAAGACTTCCATCAGGATTTCCGCCACTACCTACATTAGTGGCTGAAACTTCCCCTTCTCCTCCACTTCCACCTCTGAATTATCATCTTGCAGCACCAGTCAGCCATCAGTCAGTAGCTGGAAGCAGTGTAGCACTGCAGTGGGGAAGCTGCAACAGGACGTGCTGAAACTAATATGATTAGGTGACAAACAGCACACCGCCGCAGAGCTGTGGCAGGGTATAAGGGACCAAACTGAGCTGTGGCCCTTGCCACTCAACCTAGAACCAGGCATGGTTGTGTCTGATAATGGCCGTAACTTATTGGCGGCTTTGGAGCTTGGCAAGCTCACACACATAACATGCCTAGCCCAGGTGTTCAACTTAGTGGTTCAGCGGTTTCTCAAAACCTACTTCAATTTGCCTGAGCTACTGGTGAAGGTGCGCCGCGTGTGTGCCCATCTCCGAAAGTCATCTACAGCTTCCGCCGGTCTGGCAATGCTGCAGCAGCACTTGCAATTGCCAGCTCACCAACTGTTGTGCGACGTGAGCACGCGCTGGAACTCCACGTTCCACATGTTGGCCAGGCGCTTGTGAGCAGCAGAGGGCAGTAGTGAAATACTAGCTGCAACATGGTCGTCACCTTTCCAGTCAGCTTCCGCTCTTTACAAGCGACAAGTGGGCATGGATGTCTGACCAGTGTGAGGTTTTATGCAACTGTCAGGAATCAACACAGATGGTGATCGGCGATGCCGCTATTATCAGCTTAACCATCCCACTTCTGTGTCTACTGAAACGCTCGCTAATCACAATGAAGGAGAACGCTTTGCAAGTGGAAGAGGTGCAAATGGGGGAAGAAAGTACACAGGGTGATAGGCAGACCTCCGTTCGTCTTCTCAGCACAAATTGGATGATGAGGAGGAGGAGGAGCAGGAGAGGGTTGCCTCCGCTACAGAGGGTAGTACCCATAGCAGGTTTATTCCATCTGTTCAGTGTGGATGGACCCAAGAAGAGGAAGAGGATGAGGAGATTGAGAGTCATCTTCCTGTTGAGGACAGCGAGGTCTTGTTTGTTGGGACTCTGGCACACATGGCTGACTTTATGTTATGCTGCCTTTCCCGTGACCCTCACGTTATATGCATTTTGGCCAACACAGATTACTGTTTGTTCACCCTTCTCTACCCCGGCTACAAAGAGAACTTCTCATCTCTCATTCCTGTGGTGGAGAGGACTAGCAAAATGGTGCAATACCAGAAGGCACTTGTGGAAAAATTGCTCCAAAAATTTCCAGCTGGCAGCAGAGTACGTAGTTCCTTGGGCAACTGAGGAGGGGAGACGAGGGGAACACACAGCAGTTCCAACAGAGGCAGGGCAACACTCTCCAAGGCCTGGGACAATGTCATGACACCCTGCCAGCACTCTCACCCTGATGCGCAGTCTAGTGTCATAAGGAGAGAAAAGTTTTGGAAGATGGTGAAGGAGTATGTAGTAGACCGTGTCAGTGTCCTCAATGATCCCTCTGTGCCTTACATCTATTGGTTATCCAAGCTGGACACGTGGCATGAACTGGCGCTCTGGAGGTGCTGGCGTGGGCCGCCGCCGCCAGCGTTTTGTCAGAGCGGGTTTATAGTGCTGCTGGGGGCATAGTAACTGGTAAGCGCATCCGACTGTCAACTGAAAATGCTGACCGGTGGACTGTTATTAAAATGAACAAGGCCTGGATTGCCCCTGACTTCTCTACTCCACCAGAGGAAAGCAGCTGAACATAAAGACACTTGAAATGTGGCTTTTATGGTGTATTGAATACACTGTATTCCCATGAACCCCACTGATTCCACCACTAAAAAGGGTATATGGTTCAATCCTCCTTTTCTTGTCCTCCTCCTCCATCATATCAACATGCTTATTAGGCTGCCCTCGCTACTAATGTTTTAGAGGGTCAGCTCAGCAGCAGGCCCTCACCCATAATGTTTTAGAGGGTCACCAGCAGTCCCTCGCCCATAATGTTTTAGAGGGTCAGCTCAGCAGCAGACCCTCACCCCTAATTTTTTAGATCGTCAGCTCAGCAGCAGACACTCACCCCTAATTTTTTAGATGGTCAGTTCAGCAGCAGGCCCTCGCCCCTAATTTTTTAGATGGTCAGCTCAGCAGCAGACCCTCACCCCTAATGTTTTAGATGGTCAAATCAGCATCAGACCCTCACCCCTAATTTTTTAGATGGTCAGATCAGCAGCAGGCCCTCGCCCCTAATGTTTTAGATGGTCAGCTCAGCAGCAGACCCTCACCCCTAATGTTTTAGAAGGTCAGATCAGCAGCAGACCCTAACCGCATATTTTTTAGATGGTCAGCTCAGCAGCAGACCCTCACTCCTTATTTTTTAGATGGTCAGATTAGCAGCAGACCCTCACCCCTAATGTTTTAGATGGTCAGCTCAGCAGCAGACCCTCAGCCCTAATGTTTTAGAAGGTCAGATCAGCATCAGACCCTCACCCCTAATGTTTTAGATGATCAATATCAGCAGCAGACACTCACCCCTACTTTTTTAGATGGTCAGCTCAGCAGCAGACCCTCACCCCTAATGTTTTAGATGGTCAGATCAGCAGCAGAGCCTCACCCCTAATTTTTAAGGTGGTCAGCTCAGCAGCAGACCCTTACCTCTAATGTTTTAGATGGTCAGATCAGCATCAGACCCTCACCCCTAATTTTTTAGATGGTCAGATCAGCAGCAGGCCCTCCCCCTTAATGTTTTAGATGGTCAGCTCAGCAGCAGACCCTCACCCCTAATGTTTTAGAAGGTCAGATCAGCAGCAGACCCTAACCGCATATTTTTTAGATGGTCAGCTCAGCAGCAGACCCTCACTCCTTATTTTTTAGATGGTCAGATTAGCAGCAGACCCTCACCCCTAATGTTTTAGATGGTCAGCTCAGCAGCAGACCCTCAGCCCTAATGTTTTAGAAGGTCAGATCAGCATCAGACCCTCACCCCTAATGTTTTAGATGGTCAGATCAGCAGCAGACCCTCATCCCTAATGTTTTCGATGGTCAGCTCAGCAGCAGACCCTCACCCCTAATTTTTTAGATAGTCAGATCAGCAGCAGACCCTCGCCCCTAATGTTTTAGATGATCAATATCAGCAGCAGACACTCACCCCTACTTTTTTAGATGGTCAGCTCAGCAGCAGACCCTCACCCCTAATGTTTTAGATGGTCAGATCAGCAGCAGAGCCTCACCCCTAATTTTTAAGATGGTCAGCTCAGCAGCAGACCCTCACCCCTAATGTTTCAGATAGTCAGATCAGCATCAGACCCTCACCCCTAATTTTTTAGATGGTCAGATCAGCAGCAGGCCCTCCCCTTTAATGTTTTAGATGGTCAGCTCAGCAGCAGACCCTAACCGCATATTTTTTAGATGGTCAGCTCAGCAGCAGACCCTCACTCCTTATTTTTTAGATGGTCAGATTAGCAGCAGACCCTCACCCCTAATGTTTTAGATGGTCAGATCAGCAGCAGGCCCTCGCCCCTGTTTTAACGGGTCACCATCAGGCCCTTGCTCGTAATGTTTTTGAGGGTCACCAGCAGGCCCTTGCTCGTAATGTTTTTGAGGGTCACCAGCAGGCCCTTGCTCGTAATGTTTTTGAGGGTCACCAGCAGGCTATCAATCATCATTTTTCAAGGGTGTATATGATGCCCTCCTTTATGTGTAATAAAGGGTGTATTGGAGCGCCATAGGCTTTATGAGTGTAGGAGTCCCACTACCTGAACAATTGTACCACAATGTGAATGAGGCCCTTCTTTTATGTGATATACAGGTTGTATCGGAGCGCCTCTTCCTTGTAATTTTTGGCAGCACTCGCACTTTATATACAAGTAAATATACAGGAAAGAATGTTTTCTAACAATTTTTCCACTAAAATCGATTTTATCTTCGGTTTTGTGCGTATTATTGTCAGTCTGTAAAAGTGGTGTACTACTCGGACAACATCGTTCCCAGCAGCGACCTGGGAGTCCAAGATGCATCCAGACATCCTCCCCATGCTGTTCCCAAACCATTTTAGTGGTGTTTCCATTAATTTCTGACCTTTTCCTATGAACCAGACACCCTCCCCTCTTCAGAGCAGGGGATGCCTGGTTTAAAGTCTCCCATTGACTTCCATTGTGCTTGGGTGCTCGGTAGAGCACCCGAGCATCCTAAGGTGTTCTACTCGAGCACCCGAGCACTTTATTGCTCGATCAACACTAATAATAAAGTTAAAATATTATTTATTCTGAACGGTGAAAAATACAATAGAAAAATAAATGTGCAAAAAAAATAAAAAATTAACCAGTAAGTGAACAGTACTCTACCCAACCTTGTATACCAGAAAACAAATTCTCCTACATTTATATAAAAAAGACAAAATGAAAAAAAAAAACGTGCTTCTTTATAGGGAGTCTTTCACTAAATGGCATGCCCTTCTCAGCTGAAGAGCCACGCAAGTCCTTCGTTCTGCCGCTGGCCAAGTACATAATAACCTGATGCTCTCAGTGGTAATTAACGTTGGGTACATCAGGTACTCATGTACCCGGCGGGTGGCTGTAAATTCCCTCCATGGCTGTCTTCAGGACCAGGATACAGTTGAATACTGCAGTTGAAAGACAACTGGAGGAGGACAAAGCATGCAACTATTGATGGCCACCACAGAGGGGCAGCTTCTGGGGCAGCATCTAGCGTTGCACTATGGCATTTAGTTCTGCTGGGGCGGTATTTTGTGTTGCACTACAGCAGGGATGCCCAACCTGCGGCCCTCCAACTGCTGCAAAACTACAACTCCCAGCATCCCTGGACAGCCTACAGCAGGGCATGGTTGTAGTTGTAGTTTTACAATAGCTGTAGGCCAGCAGGTTGAGCATCCCTGCACTACAGTATTGCTGACCCCACCTACTCGTGTTGCTCCTCCTTATGGGACACTTTTTGATCTTTTTCCAGGGCCACTTTAAGCTCCCAGTCCTCCCCTGCCTCTGGGGCCACACCTATCTCTAGAACAGGGCTCCCAAAGTGAAAGCGGGCACCCCACACAAGCACGGACATTCCCCATTCACTCACTAGGCTCTTTTTGGAATTCCTGGAGAAGTGAATGGAGGGCATGTAAGCCATGTACCGGGTGGGCTTCCCAGAATACAGAGAAGTCACAGACAAGGAAAACGACACTGACACCAGCTTACTATGCAAGAACAGAAACTTTATTTAGACAACGAGTAATAACATAAGCATCACCAAAACAATACAAACATGCATAGAAAACGCTATATCCCCGGACCCACAGTCAATGTCCCTGCCCACTGGACGGGCCTAGCCGATGGCGGACACAGCAGAGCCTGCAAGTCGTGCTGTGCCGCTACAGAGGACATCCCTAGCCGATGGCAAACGCAGCAGAGCCTGCAACTCAATAACTGCGCTGCAGTCCAGTACAGTACAGCCTAGCAAAACGATCTAATCCTAACTAACTAACTAACTAATGCTAGGCCTAGGCTAGTCTCTGTAACTTCAGGCGCCACACAATATAACAATCAGTAACCAGGTGTACTGACCTGCGTCCGTTCTGGGCCCAAGGATGCAGCCTACCAGGGATGGCCACCAACCTCTTAGAAACCGTGCGGCCTTGCTTGATGATGAGGCCTTCTGTCCACACACTGAACTGGTCTTCCTGGGACAACCTCTTTTTCAAAAGAGCTGGATTCAGTCAGGTTATAACAGCTACTCTTCTTCTTCTGACTGTCCATTAACTGCCAGACATCACAGCACAATCCGTCCACCATGCCAGATCAACACTTCCTGGTTCACTCACAGGCAGCAGCATGAGTCATCATCTGTTTTGCATATTCAAATCTCAGAGTGTGCTGGCTGTAGCTGAAAAACAGTGGCCTCTAGTGCCCGGAATGCCAAATGACAGTTCAAGTACAGACATTATGCAGAAATAGCTGTTTCACAATCTCACAGGCACCTTCGTTTTGGGAGCTATTTTCTATAGATAGGTGTGGGTCCTAGAGGTGCTTGGGGGTCTTCTAAAGGTGGCCTCACACATTAAATCAGTCACCTCTCCTGACATGTCTGTTTGAAGTGATCCAGTCAATTCACTGCAGAAGGGGTTAAATTGCATTTTGTACATCTTGTAATGCGCACCATCATCCTGAAGACTCTGTATATGGGAGGGAGAGGTTCCTTCTTTTTTAAGAATGTTCCAAACAGTTGTTTTGGCCACGCCTAATGTTTTTGCTATCTCTCTAGTGGGTTTGTTTTGTTTTTTCAGCCTAATGATGGCTTGCTTCACTGATAGTGACAGCTCTTTGGATCTCATCTTGAGAGTTGACAGCAACAGATTCCAAATGCAAATAGCAGACTGGAAATGAACTCTGGACCTTTTATCTGCTCATTGTAATTGGGATAATGATGGAATAACACATACCTGGCCATGGAACAGCTGAGAAGCCAATTGTCCCATTACTTTTGGTCCCTTAACAAGTGGAAGGCACATATGCAAACTGCTGTAATTCCTGCACCGTTCACCTGATTTGGATGTAAATACCCTCAAATTAAAGCTGTCAGTCTGCAGTTAAAGCACATCTTGTTTGTTTCATTGTGATGGTGTATAGAGCCAATAATGTTCGAAATGTGTCGATGTCCCAATATTTATGAACCTGACTGTATGGCCTCACAGCTGACAATACATATCAGAGCAAAAACCAAGCCATGAGGAGGAAATAACTGGCCTATGGTCACTTTGGCTGAGCTCCAAAGATCCTATGTGCAGATGGGAGAAATGTCCAGAAGGTCAGCCATCACTGCAACACTTCACCAATCTGGGCTTTATGGAGGAGTGACCAGAAAGAAGCCTCTCCTCAGTTAAAGACACATGACAGTTTGTAAAAAAAAACACCTAAATGACTCTCAGACTGTGAGAAACAAGATTCTCTGGTCTGATGAAACCAAGATTGAACTTTTTGGCCTCCAATTCTAAGTGTCATGTCTGGATGAAACCAGGAACTGCTCATCCCCTGCCCAATACCATCCCTACAGTGAAGCATGGTGGTGGCAGCATCATACTGTGGGGATGTTTTTTCAGTGGCTGGGACAGGGTCATTGGTCATGGTATCCTTAATGACAACCTGATCCCGAGCACCCTGGACCTCAGAAGTTTCACCTTCCAACAGGATAAACACACTGCCTGGACAACACAGAAGAGGCCATGAATGTCATTAAGTGACCCAGACAGAGCCCTGACTTGAACCTAACTGAGTATCTCTGGAGAGACCAGAAAATGGCTGTCCACAGAGCTTGAATATGTAAATTTTAATTTTCACTCTATACAGTAAGATGCCATTTTCTCTCACTAGAAGTAGGGAAAAATAGCAGTGCGTCTTATGAAGTGACTACTAATGAGCGGTGACTATAGCCAGAACCAGGAACGCTATATTCACTGCTCCCTGCTGCTCATATTCACTGCTCATATTTACCATGTAAAAATTGAGGCTAAACTTATTATAATCTGAATGTGATGATATATTCTATTTATTTCACCTCTGCCTAAAATCAGGACATATGAGCTCCACCCAGGAATGCCCCAAATATGCCCAGGAACACTATGTGGGCGGGGACAGCACAAATTTGCTGGAACTGTCTCTGAAAATCTGTGACAGTCCTGGCAAATTCGGGACAGTTGGCAACTATGTGTATTATCCTTACAACTGTGGTTTAGAATATTTTTACAGTGAATTTGGAAAGTCTTCAGACGCTGTCACTTTTTTCAGATTGCTGGATCTCATGAGTGGTGGCGTCATCCAGAGCAGAAGAGGTAAGGTATTCATTTATTTTATGTCTGATGGGTGGGTGGGTTTTAATCTGAGGTCTGACGAAGATTGGGGGTCTGTTCTTATATCTGATGAAGATTGGGGGTCTGATCTGAGGTCTGATGAAGATTGGGTTTCTGTTCTGAGGTCTGATGAAGATTGGGGGTTCTGTTCTGAGGTCTAATGAAGATTGGGGGTCTGATCTGAGGTCTGATGAAGATTGGGGGTCTGATCTGAGGTCTGATGAAGATTAGGGGACTGATCTGAGGTCTGATGAAGATTGGGGGGTCTGTTCTGAGGTCTGATGAAGATTGGGGGTCTGTTCTGAGGTTTGATGAAGATTGTGGGTCTGATCTGAGGTCTGATGAAGATTGGAGGTCTGTTCTGAGGTCTGATGAAGATTGGGGGGGGGGTCTGTGATGAGGTCTGATGAAGATTGGGGGTCTGATCTGAGGTCTGATGAAGATTAGGGGTCTGATGAAGATTAGGGGTCTGATCTGAGGTCTGATGAAATTTTTTTTTCTTATTTTTCTCTAAATCTTAGGCTCATCTTACAGAGCCAAAAATACTAGTATATTAGTAAATAATAATAATAATACTGATACAAATAATACTCTTTTTTTAAAAGTGTTACTGAATCTTTTAATCAAAAATGACATACTGTACATATTGACTTGCATGAGTAGTAATACCTATATATTAAAGGGGTATCCAGGATTTTCATATTGATGACTTATCATTATCCTATGTTTCTGTTACAATGACTGGTAAAATAGTGAGAAATAAGGAGAGTATTCCTCATTCACATGGTAGTAAACAGTTGTTATTAGAACAGAAGATAAGTATTTAGTAAAACCTTATGACTTTTTCAATTCTTTTAACAAAACCAAATCCAGTTTGGCTGCATATGGTCTTCATACTAAGTGCCATTATCAGAGGGGCTTACCGCTAGGTTTGATGTCACCGAGATTGCAGTCAGGATAACCAGATGCCTAGTGGTATGAACAATAATATCAACTATAGTGATACAGATGGTCATCATAATAATGAAAACATTTTTAACATATTTGCACCATATTTTACGTGCACATTTTATGCAACATTTCCAGTCCTATCACCCTCGATGTTTTACATGGAAATGTTTCTAGGGATGGTGCGGCAGACGAGTTAATGGCTGAGCCGTTTTTTTTCTGCATTTTAAGAGGGGCCAGGAAGCACTGAGTCTGTTTTAAATGTTTTCATTGGCCAGACAACCCCTTTAAGGAAGTCTGAAGGATACAAAATAAAGCGGTTGTCCCATGAAAAATAGCCTACATTTTTTAAACCAGCACCTGGATCTGAATACTTTTGTAATTGCATGTCATTAAAAATGTAGTATAGCCACTGAGTTATTCACTGAAATCTATCTGTATAGCGCCACCTGCTGTTTGCTCTTTTTCTAATTTCTCTGTCCTGCTCACTGAGATGGAAGCACGTGCTCAGTTCTATCCTTCAACTGCCACCAGCTGCGACAGAGCGACAGAAAAGACACGCCCCTTGAGAACGAGCACGCCCCCTAAACTGCCAGCCTGAAATAAATCTAGCAGAGCATTTGGAGAAATTGGGAGATCTCCGGACCCATGTGAGGTACAGGGCTGGTTCTAGCTTTGGTAGAAAGAGATTGTCATGTACTGTATGGTATTGAATTTAATTTTTTTTACACTAATCATAAGACAACCCATTTAAATAAATATCAATAAAAGTGTTATAATAATAATATGTTAAAGATATTATATAATAACAAATGTAATGTCTATATATATAAAGAAGGACGTATATATGTATGTATGTTCCGCGATCACTCAAAGACGCAACCATTGATTTCAGCGAAACTTGGTATACACATCGACAAAAAAATCCACAGAAAAAACTAAGATAAAAACAACCTGCACGATATGATACAAATGTGCGGATGTCCCTGGCCATATTATTGAAGAAAACCACAGAAATAAGATAATAATGCACTTATTAAAGTACAGGTCCTTCTAAAAAAATTAGCATATTGTGATAAAGTTCATTATTTTCTGTAATGTACTGATAAACATTAGACTTTCATATATTTTAGATTTATTACACACCAACTGAAGTAGTTCAAGCCTTTTATTGTTTTAATATTGATGATTTTGGCATACAGCTCATGAAAACCCAAATTTCCTATCTAAAAAAATTAGCATATTTCATCCGACCAATAAAAGAAAAGTGTTTTTAATACAAAAAAAGTCAACCTTCAAATAATGATGTTCAGTTATGCACTCAATACTTGGTGGGGAATCCTTTTGCAGAAATGACTGCTTCAATGCGGCGTGGCATGGAGGCCATCAGCCTGTGGCACTGCTGAGGTGTTATGGAGGCCCAGGATGCTTCCATAGCGGCCTTAAGCTCATCCAGAGTGTTGGGTCTTGCGTCTCTCAACTTTCTCTTCCCAATATCCCACAGATTCTCTATGGGGTTCAGGTCAGGAGAGTTGGCAGGCCAATTGAGCCCAGTAATACCATGGTCAGTAAACCATTTACCAGTGGTTTTGGCACTGTGAGCAGGTGCCAGGTCGTGCTGAAAAATGAAATCTTCATCTCCATAAAGCTTTTCAGCAGATGGAAGCATGAAGTGCTCCAAAATCTCCTGATAGCTAGCTGCATTGACCCTGCCCTTGATAAAACACAGTGGACCAACACCAGCAGCTGACATGGCACCCCAGACCATCACTGACTGTGGGGACTTGACACTGGACTTCAGGCATTTTGGCATTTCCCTCTCCCCAGTCTTCCTCCAGACTCTGGCACCTTGATTTCCGAATGACATGCAACAGTCCAGTGCCGCTTCTCTGTAGCCCAGGTCAGGCGCTTCTGCCGCTGTTTCTGGGGAATGCGGCACCTGTAGCCCATTTCCTGCACACGCCTGTACACGGTGGCTCTGGATGTTTCTACTCCAGACTCAGTCCACTGCTTCCGCAGGTCCCCCAAGGTCTGGAATCGGTCCTTCTCTACAATCTTCCTCAGGGTCCGGTCACCTCTTCTCGTTGTGCAGCGTTTTCTGCCACACTTTTTCCTTCCCACAGACTTCCCACTGAGGTGCCTTGATACAGCACTCTGGGAACAGCCTATTCGTTCAGAAGTTTCTTTCTGTGTCTTACCCTCTTGCTTGAGGGTGTCAATGATGGCCTTCTGGACAGCAGTCAGGTCGGCAGTCTTACCCATGATTGCCATTTTGAGTAATGAACCAGGCTGGGAGTTTTTAAAAGCCTCAGGAATCTTTTGCAGGTGTTTAGAGTTAATTAGTTGATTCAGATGATTAGGTTAATAGCTCGTTTAGAGAACCTTTTCATGATATGCTAATTTTTTTAGATAGGAATTTTGGGTTTTCATGAGCTGTATGCCAAAATCATCAATATTAAAACAATAAAAGGCTTGAACTACTTCAGTTGGTGCTTAATGAATCTAAAATATATGAAAGTCTATTGTTTATCAGTATATTACAGAAAATAATGAACCTTATCACAATATGCTACTTTTTCTTAGAAGGACCTGTAGATGCAAGCACTATATATGGACAAAGTCCTCACTCTGATATGATAATATCTGAGACACTTAGTCAATATATTTTGATCAAAACACATCTAAGCCCGCCTACCGAACGCCAAGGTGGTCTCAGGTCAGGCGGGTCCTACGCTAAACCTACCTAAGCTGTTGGGCTTCTATGTTCAGGAGCGCAGATGCACATTTCTATATCATATCGTGCAGGATGTTTTTATCTTAGTATTTTTCTGTGATTTTTTTGTCTATGTAGTATTTGCTTGAGGGAGTGGCACCTTCAAGTGTGAATGCGCACCTATTATCTTGGGAGTAGCATTCCTCTGCACTTTTGCCCCCCTCCCCTATCCAATAGAGCGCCTTAATTAGGTGGTACATATGGCTGTGCTTGCTCCTCCTCCCATTGGTTGCTTGATGCACATATAGGTGACTAGGAGCAGCACACCATATGTGCGGCGTCTGCGCTCCTGAACATAGAAGCCCAATGGCTTAGGGCTCTTTCACACCTGCGTTCTTCTGTTTTGGCATAGAGTTCCGTCGTCGGGGCTCTATGCCGGAAGAATCCTGATCAGTTTTATCCTAATGCATTCTGAATGGAGAGAAATCCGTTCAGGATGCATCAGGATGTCTTCAGTTCAGGACCGGAAAGTTTTTTGGTCGGAGAAAATACCGCAGCATGCTGCACTTTTTGCTCCGGCCAAAAATCCGGAACACTTGCTGCAAGGCCGGATCCGGAATTAATGCCCATTGAAAGGCATTGATCCGGATCCGGCCTTAAGCTAAACGTTGTTTCGGCGCATTGCCGGATCCGACGTTTAGCTTTTTCTGAATGGTTACCATGGCTGCCGGGATGCTAAAGTCCTGGCAGCCATAGTAAAGTGTAGCAGGGAGCGGGGGAGCAGTATACTTACCGTCCGTGCGGCTCCCGGGGCGCTTCAGAGTGACGTCAGGGCGCCCCAAGCGCATGGATCATGTGATCGCATGGCACGTCATCCATGCGCATGGGGCGCTCTGACGTCACTCTGGAGCGCCCCAGGAGCCGCACGGACGGTAAGTATACTGCTCCCCACTACTACTATGGCAACCAGGACTTTAATAGCGTCCTGGGTGCCATAGTAACACTGAAAGCATTTTGAAGACGGATCCGTCTTCAAATGCTTTCAGTACACTTGCGTTTTTCCGGATCCGGCGTGTAATTCCGGCAAGTGGAGTACACGACGGATCCGGACAACGCAAGTGTGAAAGAGGCCTTAGGTAGGTTTAGCGTAGGACCCGCCTGACCTGAGACCACCTTGGCGTTCGGTAGGCGGGCTTAGATGTGTTTTGATCAAAATATATTGACTAAGTGTCTCAGATATTATCATATCAGAGTGAGGACTTTGTCCATATATAGTGCTTGCATCTGCTTTACTAAGTGCAGTATTATCTTATTTCTGTGGCTTGGTATACACATCCCTTGCTACCTGAAAATAAATCTTGTGGGGTCTCAGCTCTTTAGCACGTACCGTTCCTGAGATATTCCCCAAAAATTACTTACATTAGCCAATACAAGCCTGCAAGTCTATCTCTTCATATCCCAACTGCCATACACACGGTCACATGTCATTTTTCAGCCAATAGAAGCTCACAGGCCCTTAGTCTCCACATACACACAGCTTTACTCCAGGTTTCCATTTTTTTTCACTGCTGTAGGTCAGCTTTAGGCTAGGGCTACATGACGACACGACACATAGGGCACAACTACACTGCTGCATGTGTTGCGAGACATTGATGTCGCGTAAATTTTTTATAATGATACTCTATGGTGTTGCACTGCAATATGTGACATGCTGCGACGCGACAGGCACAGGAAAATCTGTCTTTGATGGATTTTTTGCAACTGTCGCGTCGCAGTCGCAGCATGTCATATGTCGCAGTGCAACACCATAGAGTATCATTATAAAAATTGTTGAGACAAAATGTCGCGCGACACATGTTGTTGTGTAGCTTTAGTATTAAAGGGGCAGGGCGCTGTGAAGGTCACTGTTAAAGGGGCCTTCACTGTGGATGTTACTGTTAAGGGGGCAGTCCGCTGTTGAGGTCACAGTTAAAGGGGAGGACACTGTGGAGGTCACTGTTAGGAGGACAGGGGCCACTATTAAAGGGACAACTGCTGTGGAGGTCACTGTTAAGGCAGCAGGGTACTGTGGAGGTCACTGTTAAGAGGGCGGGCCCCTGAGGAGGTCACTGTTAAGAGGGCCGGCCCCTGAGGAGGTCAAGGGAGTGGGGTGCTGTGAATCTCACTGGTAAAGAAGCGGGCTGCTGTTAAGGTCAAAGTTAAGGGGATGGGATGCTGTGGAGGTCCCATTTTCAGGAGGTGGGGCACTGTGGGGGGGGGGGCAGTGTTAAGGGGTTAGGGGCTGTGGAGTTCACTGGTAAAGGGAGCGAGGTGCTGTAGAGGTCACTGTTATAGTGGATACTGTCGATATCTTTTAACAACACACAGAAACATTAAATGAAATAGATGAAATATACCCGTGCGAAGCCGGGTCCTTCTGCTAGTAGAATAATAAAAACAACAACAATAATAATAAAATAATAACAATTAGGGTCCATTCACACGTCCGTGAATTTGTCCGCACCCGTTCCACAATTCTGTGCGGACCCGTTCATTCTCTATGGAGCAGGAATGTCCGCATTCGCATTTCCGGAGCGCGACCCCGATCTTCCGGTCCGCAGCTCCGGAAAAAAATAGAACATGTCCTATTCTTGTCCGCAATTGCGGACAAGCACAGGCAGTTCTATGGGAGTGCCAGCCGGGTGTATTGCGGATCCGCAACACACTGCGGACGTGTGAATGGACCCTAATAGTAATAATCAGAACAAGAAAATGAAGATACTTATTGTTATATTTATTTATTGCTATTTTTAACCTCTCCCCATCCGGAGGCACAGACTTCATATCGTGGATATTGGAATATTGATACGATTATGCAGCGGCGCTCGGCTATTATTGTCTTCTCATTCTAGAATTGATTGCTGGTAATGAGACCTGATTATGCTGTGAACCCACACAGAAATATTCTTATGTAATTGGGGTTATTTGCTCATTTAATGGTCTAATCCCCAGTGGACTTGCCCTTTTATAATGCGCTGCCATCATGAAGCCATTTGTGAATGTATACATGCATTAGTCCGTCGGCGGATCAATGTATGATAACGGTATCTTCTATACAGGGAGGGATAATTGAAATGCGTCCAAAATCATTGTACCAATGTATTCTGGGAGCATTTTAACAGCTGTAGCCAAAAAGTAGTAAAAGCAATCGCTTCATTAAACATCCTGTGTACTGGGGAAGAGTTAGTAGGGGGCATTTATTTCTAAACTGTATATATGACCTATAATGATGTCACACTTAGGCTGGGTTCACATCACGTTTTATGCCTCCGTTTAGAAAAAAAAGGATACAAAACGCAGCACACCACGTTCTTGTATTCTGCAGAGTCCGGTAAAAAAAAGTATACTTTTTTTTTTTTTTTTACAAAGGAACTCTATGGTGAACGGATGCCACTGTATGGCATCAGTCTGAGGCATCCGTTTAACATATATATTTTTTGTATACGTTTAACGGATGGGAAAACGTGATGTGAACGCACCCATATCAACACTGCAGCTGATAAATTTGGGGGATGTAAGCCCCGCCCTTGGAACACCCAAAACCCACTGGAACTTAACACTTATGGGTGGGGCTTACATAAGCCCCACCCATTTCATTACGGGACAGTCCAAATTTACTGAAACTGGCTGCGAAAATTCGGGATGGTCTCTGCAAATTCGGCACTGCTGACCACTATGTGATATTGCTGTTAGGGCTCATGAACACAACCTTATGTATTTCGCAGTCCGCAAAACACGGATCCGCAAAAAAATACGGATGACGTCTGTGTGCATCCCGTATTTTACGGAACAGCTGGCCCCCAATAGAACTATCCTGGTCTGTAATGCAGACAATAATAGGACATGTTCTTTTTTTTTTACGGAATGGACGTACGGAAACATAATGCACACGGAGTAACTTCTGGTTTTTTTTTTGCCGGACCCATGAATGGTTCCACATATGGTCTGGAAAAAAAATCGAACGGACACGGAAAGAAAATAAGTTTGTGTGCATGAGCCCTTTTCCTGTTACTTTTGGTCTCGTGTACATGGCATCTGCTCGGAGCCTCGGTGATGGCTCTGAAAGTTTCTTTAGTTCTATATTATGGACCTGTAGGCCCTAAGTGTGCGACCATGTAATATCTACAGCCGTATGATGCCATGTTCACACCTAGAAGCAGTGTTCTGTAATAAGGCCACCGATGGACTATGACATAAGGAAATCTTTGTATATGCACACAGAGGCAGGCAGTGTCGGCCTGGGGTTGCCCAACAGAGAAAATGATGGCGCACAACAGGGCACAACCTCCTCTTCATAAATGAATAAGACCCCATTGACAAGTGATTGGCCCCAAAGGAAGCTCCAAATGGGTTATTTTCTCCTGGACCTTGGAGGCCCACTATGGTATAAGAGCTTGACCCAATCAGATGATCCTCTGGTACTCTGTTGGGCAAATCTGACGTTGAAGGCACAAGAAGGTACAGTATGGACCCACAACAGTCTATGAACACCATATTACAGATTTCCATAACATGTTCCTGAGCATGCACCCTTATCAACATAGCCAACATCAATAGCAGAGTATATGAAAATGTGATGGACACCAGGTTCAAGTTTCTGCTTTCGTTTTGAGGTCCAGGCCTTCACTACTGAAATTCTGAAAATACAGAACAGAAATAATTGGAGCGTAGATTTACATGATATGGAGGCTGAATACTGGTAGGGTCATAATGGAAACCTTCATATCTAGGTTAGGTACTGCCAGTGTCAAAGAGAGATGAAAGGCCTAGTTACTTGAGCGTTGGTAAGGAAGGCTCACTCCCACCTTAAACGGGTTTTCCAGGCTCTTTATATTGATGACCTATCCTCAGATTAGGTCATTAATATCCAATCAGTGAGGGTCTGACACCCACACTCCCACGATCAGCTGTTCCCTGCAGCCTTTGGTAGTAGAACTAGCACTGTGAATGGAACAAGACGCATGGTTCCATTCAAAGTGTTCTGGTGGTACTAGGTTACTGAAGCTCAGCTCCGATTCATTTCAGTGGGAAATGAGGTGCAGTAACCCAGCACAGCCACTACACTTTGAACAGCGCTGTTCTTCCTGTTCCATTCAAAGTGCAAGTTCCAAAGCTGGAGGCTGCAGAGAATAGCTGATCGGTGGTGGGGTGGGGTGTCAGACCCTCATCAAATCGATATTAATGACCTATCCTGAGGATCAGAAGCCTGGAAAAGCAACATATTGCCCAATCTCTAGGGTAGCCCTGAAAAGGGACCATTCTTATTTAAAATGCATTAGGAAAGTCTTCAGTTCCTTTAATTTTTTTTTTGCACATGCAAAAATCTGCAATCTGCACTCAATACCTCATAATGACAAAGTGAAAACAGAATTTTTGGAGAAACTAAAACTTTGCATGGGCACAAGTATTCCGACCCTTTGCTATGCCACTTGAAATTTAGCTCTGGGGGTCTCATATTTCCCTTTGAGATGTTTCTACACCTTGATTGGATTCCACCTGTGGTAAATTCAGTTGATTGGACAGGATTTGGAACTACATAACCCTGTCTATATAAGGTCTCACAGCTAACAATGCTTATAAGAGCAAAAACTAAGCCACAAGGAAGAAAGAACTGCCTGTAGAAATCAGAGACAGGATTGTGTGGTGGTACAGATCTGGAGAAGGGTACAAAAAGTTTTCTACTGTACTGAAAGTTCCCAAGAGCACCGTAGCCTCCATAATTCTTACATGGAAGAAGCTTGGAATAACCAGGACTCTTCCTAAACCTGGTTTCCCCACCAAAGTAATCAAGGGAGAAGGGCCAAGAGAGGTGACCAAGAACCCAATGGTCATTCTGGCTGACCTGCTATAATTCTGTGTGCAGATGGGAGAAACTTCCAGATGGTCAACATCACTGCAGAGCTCCACCAATCTGGAATTTATGGCAGAATGGTGAATTCACGTTAAAACAGAGCCTAAAGGACTAAGGCCTCATGCACACGACCGTTCCATTTTTTGCGGTCTGCAAACCGCGGATCCGCAAAAAACTGAAGCCGCCTGCGTGCCTTCTGCTATTTGGGGGACGGAACGGGCGGCCCATTGTAGAAATGCCTATTCTTGTCCGCAAAACGGACAAGAATAGGACATACTATATTTTTTTGCAGGGCCACGGGACGGAGCAACGGATGCGAACAGCACACGGAGTGCTGTCCGCATCTTTTGCGGCCCCATTGAAGTGAATGGGTCCGCACCCGAGCCGCAAAAAATGCAGCTTGGATGCGGACCAAAACAACGGCCGTGTGCATGAGGCCTAAGACTGTGAAACTATCTGGTCTGATGAAACCAAATCTGAACTTTTTGGCCTCAGTTCTAAGTGTCATGTCTGGAGGGAACCAGGCACTGCCCATCACCGGCCTAATACCATTCCTACACTGAAGCATGGTGGTGGCAGCATCTTGTTGTGGGGGTGTTTTTTAACGGCTGGGACAGGGAGACTGGTCAGAGTTGAGTTAAAGCTGAATGGAGCACAGTACAGAGATATTCTTAATGAAAACCTCATCCAGAATACTCTGGACCTCAGAATGGATGAAGGTTCACCTTCCAACAAGACAATTACCGTAAACACACAGCCAAGACAACACAGGAGTGTCTTAGGGACAACTCTGTGAATATTCTTCAGTGAACCGGCCAGACAAGTGACTGGTACCCAATAGAACATCTCTGAAGAGACATGAAAATGGCTGTCCACAGACGGTCCCCACCCAACCTGACAGAGCTTAAGAGGAAAACTGCAGAAAATCCTCAAATCCATGTGTACACCTTGTGGCATCATACCAAAAAGACTGGAGGCTGGAATTGCTGCCAAAGGAGCTTCAACTACGGTAAGCCCTGACTTCTGGGTAAAGGGTCTAAATACTTATGTCACTGCAAGATTTCAGCTTTTCCTTTTCAAAAAATTAGCAAAGATTTCGTACATTCTGTTTTCACTTTCTCATTATGAGGTACTCAGTGCAGAATGACGGGGAGAAACTTGATTTTTTTTTTATTATCTATGCAACATAACAAAATGAAGAAAGTTAAAGGGTCTGAAGTTTTGCAGCAGCCAGAAGTTGGTGACCACTGGGTTAGAGCATAAGCTGCATCGGAAATGTTGTAGCCCTCTTAAGGCATATGTGTCGATTCCTTAATTTTTTCCATGTGTTTTTTTGTTTTTGTTTTTCTTGAAAAATTATAATAAAATAATTATTTTCATTTGAAAACCACATTCACCACATTGAATAAAATTGTATTTTCATATTAAAAGGACATGTAAAAGCAGCAGTTGCTGATAAAGCAGACCCTCTAGGTGTAATGGTAACGCCCCCGTTGCTCCTAGAGGATCATTTGCATACAGTAAAACATCATTTTTCTCAGCAATGCGGGCACATATGAACATGGGACCAACACAGATGCCTTCAGCTGCCAAGTACATAGGTACCAGGTCAGACAGTTTCAATTTTTAAAGGTTACGTTTTAATGGTGGGACTTGTTGCAGTGATAGGAGTGAATTTGACGCTGTAGGGATATCTCTATTTTAGAGTGATATGCTAACAAAGCTAGAAACATCCCTTTTCCTCACGTGGCTTCCGAGATCTCCCCATTCATTGCTCCAAATGCTCTGCTAGATTTTCTTCAGGCTGGCAGCTCAGCAGGTGTATGCTGTCTCAGGGGGTATGTCCTTTCTGCTACAGCTCTCTACCTCTCATAGCTCATGGGGGGAGGGGGGCGTTTCTGGTACAGCTCTCTACTTATAACAGCTCGGGGCCGGGCATGTCCTTTTCTGCTGCAGCTCGCTACCTATCACAGCTCATGGGGGGGGCTTTCTGCTACAGCTTTCTACCTATCACAGCTCAGGGGGCATGTCCTTTCTGCTACAGTTCTTTACCTATCATCACTCAGGGGATGTATCCTTTCTACTGCTCCTCTCTACCTCTTTCAGCTAAGGTGCTGTGTCCTTTCTACTGTACCTGTCCATAGCATAGCTCAGGGTTGTGCCCTTTCTTGCAGCAGCTCTTTCTCTATCACAGCTCAAGGGGTGTATCCTTTCTGCTGCAGCTCTCTCTCCCTAGCACAGATCCTTTGTGCTGCAGCTTCCCTGTAACTGTCACAGCTGGTAGGTCTGGTAGAAGTTAAAGGATGGCACTGAGCATGTGCGACCATCTCAGTAGGTTGACATACAAATTTTCATACATATTAAACACTAGGTGGCGCCATCATGATGAAATAAAGAGATAATCTGGCAACTGGAGCATTTTTCTTTACAAAAAGTACAGTACAAAAATAACTAGTAAAAATAAATAATTTAAAATGAATAATTAAAAAAAATTGAAATGTAAGAATGTTTTAATAAAAACAAACAAACACATCAGCTCACAATAAAACTTTTTCTAAAAATTCCTCTGCCAGTCCTAAACCCGAATACCATTCACTGCTCTGAACTTCTGCCGATAAAATAAACCGCATGTAGTTTGCACTGATTATCTCGGAGGCCATATGGGGTGAGCAGTGCGGTCGAATAATTCCAACCCGTGGACTGGAGGGGGAGGGGTGATGCCAATCAGGGGTAAAATGACGATTCCCATTATATAATGAATGCCATTCACGGCGTCGACTGGTTGAGGGAGTAATTCGTCCCGCAGACTCGAAACTCCACCACTGTTAATTTAAGGTTTTATCCAGTCATTTTTATTTTTTCTAAAATGAGTTAAAAAATAAATAAATAAAATAGATAAATAAATAAAAAAAATCCTGAAAGCTGCAATCCCAGGGGAATGTTGGGTCGAGTTTTTTGATCGCTGTTGCTCATTGATTTGCTGGCTCATGTAGTGTAAAGGGTCCCTCTTTAGTGGCATCTGTCAGTGCTGTGCTCCAGCTTCCCTGTAACTGTCACAGCTTCTTACAGTAGATAGGGCTGGTAACAGTTAAAGGATGGCGCTGAGCATGTGCGACCACCTCAGTAGGTGGACGTACACGTTACCATACAGATTAAACACTAGGTGGCGCCATTAGAATAAAAATAAAGAGATTATCTGGCAACTGGAGCATCTTTTAAACAAAAAGTAAATTACAAAAGTAACTCGTTTTTCACGATGAATTGTATTAAAATAACATTCAATCTCTTTATGCAGAAAAAGAAAAAAACATCAGATCACAATAAAACTTTTTCTCAAAATTCCTCTCCAGCTGCCAGTCCTGAACCCTATTCACCGCTCTAAACTTCTGCTGATAAAATGAACCGCATGTAGTTTGCACTGATTACCTCTGAGGCCATATGGGGTGGGCAGTGCCGTCGAATAATTCCAACCTGTGGACTGAAGGGGGAGGGGTGATGCCAATCAGGGGTAAAATGACGATTCCCATTATATAATGAATGCCATTCACGGCGTCGACTGGTTGAGGGAGTAATTCGTCCCGCGGACTCGAAACTCCGCCACTGTTAATTTGAGGTCTTATCCAGTCATTTTTACTTTTTTCTAAAATGACTAAAAAAATAAATAAATAAATAAATTGAATAAATAAAAAAAATCCCGAAAGCGGCAATCCCAGGAGAATGTTGGGTCGAGTTTTTTGATCCCTGTTGCTCATTGATTTGCTGGCTCATGTAGTGTAAAGGGTCCCTTATTAGTGGCGTCTGTCAGTGCTGTTATGTTTTTGTTATATTTTCTCATTTGTTCGCTCTGACATCATGTCATTACAGAATGGTGCTGTTCAGGCCCTGCCTCGGCTGTTCGTTAGCGTGTGTTTAATGAGCAGCTTAATTGAACTGTCTAGTAGGCCACCTGTCACCCTCCGGACTTATTAACATATTAATGGCCTGACATTGTATTCTCTGACAGGCAACAGGGTTTTGCTGATTTGATGTCTGGACACGGGGATTTAATGCGGCATCGAGAGGGAGTTTTTTTTTTTTTTAAATGCAGGTTAACTCCTTGGCTCCCAGGCCACCTTTTGTAAGTCCCCGGGCCAGCCCAGCGGGGTGTAGGATATTGCCGGCGAACAGGTTTTCCCCATTCGCTGGAGTGTATTGAGCAGGACTAAGTATGGTGTCTGGGTGTGAAGAGAACACATTGAACACATTGCATTAATGATAACAGGCAACCGCCGAGTAACATTTTTCTGCTTAAAGACGGCCGGGTGGCTGTTGAACGTTGACCTTTTTTTCCCCCCGCCATAGGGTCTTGCTAAAAAGGGTGGCTAATATCTGCCAAATTAATTGTGGCTCCTGCATCAGATGAAAAATATGGTGAGCGCCTCACTTAGGTAGACCACAAGGGCGCACAAACATTTTTGGTCCATGGGCTGCATGGCGTAACTTAAAGGTCTGGGCCCCAATGCAAAGTAGGTAACAGGTCCCCCAACTATTTTGCGATTTATAAGGCTTACAGATCCGGCGGGCCGTTCCGGTCGAGAACATCCTGCCAGATCCGTCACTGCCAGACGGATAATGGGGTCCGGCTGAAACCTGGCAAATATGCCAAGAATTGACTGGAAAAATACAGGATTGTGTCCTGCCGATTCCCGGCATTCTGTGCCTGAACAGCCTGCTGGAAGGCTGTGCCGGCAGTGTGCGTGAAACTAGCCTAAAACTGCCATCTAGTTATGTGGTGCTGGGGCTTTTTTAGGTCCTCTCGGTCACTAGGGCCTGGGGACAACAACAAAAAAAAGCGGCAATACATTTATTACATAGGAGGAGATTTATCAAAACTAAGCTGATCAGTTACCCATAGCAACCAGATTCCAGATCCCAATTTTTGGAGGCCCTTTGGGAAATGAAAGGGGATAACGATCGGTTGCTAACGGCAACTGCTCCTTTTTTCTCTAGCAAAAGTAGAGTATATTGGAAATTTAGGTATTTTTTGGCATACTTGCCAACAAGTCGGGAGTGTGGCGCGCTCAATGTGGACCTCACCCTCTTCCTGTGTAGACTCTGCCCATTTCATGATGTGCCATGCTCCCCTCAGAACAGGTTGGGGCACCGGGGCTGCGTCAGATGAAGGGCCGATTTCCAGAAGGAAGCAGAGTCCTCCATGAGTTGTGAGGTTGATCTTCTAAACTCCTCTGGAAGTCCGGGAGATCGCTCCTTTTTTTCGGGGGAGTTGGTTAGTATGATTATTGGTCAATTATATGAACTTTGGTGTAGATTTATCAAAAGTGGTGTAAAGAAGAACTGGCTTAGTTGCCAGTAGCAACCAATCAGATCCCACCTTTTCATTTTTTGGAAAGTGAAAGGTGGAATCTGATTGGTTCCTATAGGCAACTAAGCCAGTTCAACTTTACCCCAGTTTTGATAAATCTCCCCCAGTGAGCCTATTTTATCAAAACCATAGCAACTAATCAGAGCTCACCTTTCATTTTTTTCAAAACACTTTGATAGATATCCGACCAAGGAAAAAATCTGCACAGAGTTTGTATGTTCTCTCCATGTTTGCGTGGGTTTCCTCCAGGTAGTCTGGTTTCCTCCCACACTTCGAAGGCATACTGATAGGGAACTTAGATTGTGAGCCCCATAAGGGTCCATTCACACAATTTTGCGGAACGGGTACGGATCCATTCATTTTAATGGGGCGGCAAAAGATGCGGACAGCACACCCTGTGTTGTCCGCATCCGTTGTTCCGTTCCGTGGCCTTGCAAAAAATATGGAGCATGTCCTATTCTTGTCCGCAAATAGGCATTCTCTATATAGCGCCGGCCATATGCTGTCCGCAAAATGCAGAACGCACACGACCGGTATCCGTGTTTTGCGGATCCGCAATTTGCGGACCACAAAACACTTACGGTTGTGTGAATACACCCTTATGCCTTCCATAGGCATCGGAGCTTGCCTTCTACAGAAACCTGTGAGATCCAGCCCTCAGGCTAGGTCTCACAGGCAGGCTGTCAGCATAAATGCTGACATGCAATGTATTACAACACAGGATGTATTGTAATGCATTGCAGAGGGGATCAGACCCCAGAAGTTGAAGTCCCACAGTGGGACAAAAATAAAAAGTTAAAAAAAAGTATTTTTCATAATAAAAATAAAATAAAGTTTCAAGTGAAAAAAAAAAGCCCCTTTCCCAAAATAAAACACATATAAAACACATATAATTGTAAAAAAAATATATAGAAAAAAACCCAAAACAGACATATTGGGTATTGCCGCATCTGTAACGACCGGCTCTATAAAAATACCATATGATCCGCCTCCTAACCTTAACACCGTAGAAAAAATAAAATAAAAACTGCTAAAACAATAATTTTTTTGTCACCTTACATCACAAAAAGTGCAACACCAAGTGATCAAAAAGGCATATGCCCCCCAAAATACCAATCAAACCGTCACCTCAACCCGCAAAAAATGAGCCCCTACATAAAACAATTGGGCAAAAAACTAAAAAAATATGGCTCTCAGGATAAGGAGATACTTTTCTTTCAAAAATGCTTCAAAAAAGTGAAAATATAAAATGTTGACATATTAGGTATCGCCGTGTCCGTTACAACCAGGTCTATTAAAATATCACATGACCTAACCCCTCAGGTTAACACTGTAAAAAAATAAAATAAAAACGGTGTCAAAAAAGCCATTTTCTGTCACCTGACATCACAAAAAGGCCTCTCGCACATGAATGTTGTGCATCCGTTCTGTGCACTGGGGACGCAAGTTAAATGGGTCTCGATCCGTCCCGGCCACCGCACGGGTGGCCGGGACGGATCGAGACCCATTTAACTTGAATAGGTCCATGATCCGTCCACATAGCAAAAGAATAGAACAAGTTCTATTTTTTTGCAGTGCGGAGGCACGGACAGAGACACCACGGAAGCACTCCGTAGAGCTTCGGTGGGGTTCCGATCCGTGCTTCCGTTCCGCATTCAAGTGAATGGGTCCACATCCGTGATGCGGAGTGCACACGGGCCGGTGCTCGTGTATTGCGGACCTGCCGTATGCGGGCCGTAATACAGCCACGGGCACACAACGTTTATGTGCAAGTGTCACACCGGTGACAGGTTTTAGAAGGTCTGAAAGATTATCTGCACATTAGTGATCTGACAACCTCTTTTGGTTTTGGTTTCACTTTGTCTGTGTGTTGCTTGTATGTCCACACCTCCTGTTCAGGTGTGGATCATGTGACCTTTACCTCCCTTTATTTAGTCTGACTTTACCCATCACTCCTTGCTCTGGATAGCTTCATTTGGTTTTTGGAAGAGCTGGAGTGTGGTTCTAGTTGAAGTCCTGTTCATCCATTATCCATCAGCCTCAGAAGTTAAGTGTTCTGCTTGTTGTATTTTGTATTCCCCCCACCCTTGTTGTTTACTAGGCCTCAGCGAGACGCTGGTTCCTTCACCAGGGAAGGAGCGGGTTGTCTCTGCCCTATCATTACCATTAGGGCATCTGAGGGCCACCAGGGTTTTCTAGGTTCCTGTGTATAGGCAGCTCTACCATTGAGAGGTGCCCATACAGATAGGAGTTAGGGCCAGGAGCAGGGTTTTATAGGTGGTGACCCCTTTCCTTCCCTAGCGGTGAGGCCTAGTGTCTTTTTCCTTTCTTCTTGTTGTCTTTTGGTGTTCTGCCCTACTACATCCGTGACATTATCCAGAGCCAATAGCGCCATTTTTTGTTCTGATCTGTGCAGCTATGGATGCTATGACTGCACTTTTCGAACAGCTGCAGAATCTGACTTTGGAGGTAGCAGACCTCCGTGCGATGGTTTTGCAGATTCAGAGTCCACAGGCTGCTGGTTCCGGTGGTGGGTTCCAGGCCTGCCCTGAACCGAAGGTAGCTCTCCCGGACAGGTTTTCCGGGGGTAGTGACAATTTTATCCGGTTCAGGGAGTCATGTAAATTATACTTTAGGCTGCGTCCATACTCTTCTGGTGATGAGTGTCAACGTGTGGGTATGATTATTTCATTGCTTAAAGAGGACGCCCAATCTTGGGCTTTTTCTCTGCCGACCGGATCACCGTCCCTCCGGTCGGGAGATTCATTTTTTAGAGCCTTGGGTCTTATCTATGATGACCCGGATCGGATCTCTCAGGCTGAGACCAAGTTACGGGGTTTGCGGCAGGGAGAACGTTCTGCGGAGACCTATTGCTCTGAATTTAGGAGATGGGCTACGGATACAGAGTGGAACAATTCTGCTCTCTGTAGCTATCATGACCGGCGTGCCGATCACATACGTGACGCAAAGGGAGGGAAATGGGAAGGCCCTGTCCAAGGGAGAGGGAAAGGTGGCACCTGACTGCCCTGACGTCCCTAGACGGGTTCCTCACCCGTACGCCGATCACGTGCCCAAAACCCTGGCTTTCCCTAAGATGAGCCCTACGTAGTGAACACTAGTCCGCACCACTAATACTAAAGGAAAACACCAAGAAGAGGACAGACAATACAGACAAAACATATAATCCCAGGTGGGCGACAATAGCGGACAACAAAAGCCCAACAGGGATCCGGAGGGTAAAGCTCTGGAACAACAACCAGGAATCACAGCTACACAGCTCCAGTGGGTCAGTATAGAAGTCCAGGCAGGAAGCTCTATATCTGGCAACCAGAGAAGTGGGAGAGGGGAATATAAGGAGGTTGGGATTGCTGGACAAGTAACAGCTGAGGAGAAGAAGCTACGGATCCCTGAGTGAGCCAAAAAGGATTGCAAGGCAAACCCAGAAAGCTACCATTAAGAAACAGCACTATCTTTAGACATAGAGCGCGCAGCCACCCGCTGCGACTTCCTGACCCCGGGTATAATGGAGTCAGACGTGGCTCTTGACACCTTCGTGACAGTAGCCAATTCTGTCAGGGTGTCTCTGGGAGACTGCAGGACGCATTGGCTTTTCATGAAAATCCTGAGTCATTGGAAGCAGCTATGTCCCTTGCTGTACGTCTTGATAGACGCCTGAGGGAGAGATCTAGGGGTCCTCACCTTCAGGACGTACTGTCCAATAAGGGTACTGCTTCCTTTGACACTTATGGTGGAGAGACACGGGTGGTGGTGCCTTGTGATGAGCCTATGCAGTTAGGAGGAGCTACTGCTGGAACTACTGGCAAAAGCTTGAAAGGAGTCTGCTTTTGTTGTGGCAAGAAGGGACATTTTGTGAATATTGGTCCATACTTGCAGCATCAAGGTGTAAACAAAAAGAAAAAAAAGTTTAATCCCCAAATTACTATTGGTAGTGTGGGTGGCAAGCAAGAAAACCTACTTTTGTCTTTTACTGGTAGTACCCATTTTCTCCTGTCTGCCGGGGTGGCGCTAGAGTCCAAAACTGTGAAAATCCTGTGGGGCAGGAGTTAACTTGATTGATGGACAGTTTGTACGCATTCACGGGTTGACTCCTAATGCATTAGAGAATAGTATTTCTGTCTTTGCAATTAACTCAGCACCTCTCGCCCAAAAATGCCTGTCGCAGGTAGTGAATGACATTCATTTAAGAGTGGGTGATTTGCATCAGGAATCGATCTCCTGTTATGTGTTGGAGGGTCTGTCTGCTCCGTTGGTGTTGGGCTTACCATGGTTAAGCAAACATAACCCTAACATCGATTGGCAAGCGAGACAGATTCTCGATTGGAGTGATTTTTGCATGGACAACTGTCTTAATGCATCGTTCTCTATGGTGACTACTAAAACTGTACCCTCGTTCATTTCTGAATTTTCTGATGTGATTTCTGAGAGTGGTAATCAGGAGTTGCCTCAGCACCAGGATTATGACTGTCCCGTCAATCTTATTCCCGGAGCTAAATTGCCCAAATCTCGGTTGTATAATCTTTCGGAACCCGAAAGAAAGGCTATGCGAGAGTATATCACCGAGAGTTTGGCAAAAGGGATATATTAGACCATCCAAGTCCCCAGTGGTGGCTGGATTTTTCTTTGTAAAGAAAAAGGATGGTACCCTGAGATCATGTCTGGACTTCCGTGAGCTCAATCGTATTACCGTCCGTGATCCTTACCCCCTTCCGATGATTCCGGATTTGTTTAGTCAGATTGTTGGTACCGAGGTGTTCTCTAAATTGGATCTGAGGGGGGCATATAATCTGGTAAGGATCAAGGAGGGGGATGAGTGGAAGACCGCATTTAATACCCCTGAGGGTCATTTTGAAAACCTGGTCATGCCCTTTGGGTTAACCAATGTCATCCCGGTATCTCCTTCCCTTCCTGTTCCTATTTGTATGGAGTGGGTTATGTTCAGGGCTTTTGTATGTCTAGTTTGGTCTAACATGTCTGGTGGTGTTTGGTGTCCAGCATGTTTGTTAGACATTCCCCTGTCTCATGTTTATTGCAGCTATGGGGGTCCTGGGTTCCTGTTGGTTTGTGGTGTGTGCTGTGTCCTTTAATGTTGGTGTGGACAGCAGCACTAGTGCACGGGTTCCAGTCAGTCAGTGTGTCTGTGGCAGGTAAGTGTGTTATTGGGTGTCGCTTACCTGCCATCTCCTTATGCTGTATGTGTTCCCCTCTCCTTGCAGCCTGGCCTCAGATAGAGACTCCTATTCCTCCATGACTGGGATGAACAGGTCGTCTCTTCCCTGCTCCTTGGTGAGGGATTACCAGGGCGACTTAGGGGTCTCTAGGAATCCTGAGTATGAGTCGTCCTCCCATCGGGGTCCGCTCATACGGTGAGGAGTCAGGGAGAGGATTAGGGATGCTGTAGGAGGTGACCTGCTCCCTTATTACTCCTTTTGGCCAGGCTGATCCCCTTTTACCCTTTGACACCCCACTCCCGGCCGTGACAGCAAGAGGCCAAAGTGTGATACCAAGTCATCAAAAAGTCATGCACACCCTAAAATAGTACCCATTAAACCATCATCTAATCCGACAAAAAATCAGACCCTAGCTAAGGCCTCATACACTCAAACGTATTTTCTTTCCGTGTCTGTTCCGGTATTTTTGCGGACTGTATACTGAACCATTCATTTCAATGGGTCCGCAAAAAATAAATAAAGGTACTCTGTGTGCATTCCGATTCTGTATGTCCGTATTTCCGTTCCCCCCCAAAAAATAGAACATGTCCTATTATTGTCCACATTACAGACAAGGATACTACTGTTCTATTAGGAGCCAGCTGTTGTGTGCATGAGGCCTAAGACAATCACACAAAAATAAAAAATAAATGGCTCTCAGAATATAGA
Source organism: Bufo gargarizans (assembly GCF_014858855.1). Classification (NCBI taxonomy): domain Eukaryota; kingdom Metazoa; phylum Chordata; class Amphibia; order Anura; family Bufonidae; genus Bufo; species Bufo gargarizans. The sequence goes on along the minus strand of NC_058082.1, from coordinate 591,847,918 downwards.
GACACTAAAACATGATTATTTTGGTTTCAAAAATGCTTTTATTGTGTAAAACTTAAAAATATTAAAAAAAAAGTAGACATATTAGGTATTTCCCCATTTGTAACAACCTGCTGTATAAAAATATCACATGACCTAACCCCTCAGGTAAATACTGTAAAAAAACAAAATTAATTGAAAGTGTCCAAAAAGCGTTTTGTTTTTTTTTGATTTTTTTTTTTTGATTTTTTTTTTCACCTTGCATCACAAAAAGTGTAATACCAAGTAATTAAAAAATCATGTGCACCCCAAAATAGTACCCCAAAATAGTACCAATCAAACCGTCATCTCATCCCGCAAAAAATGAGACCCTACCTAAGACAGTCTTCCAAAAAATAAAAAAAACTATGGCTTTCAGAATATGGAGCGACTAAAAAATATTTTTTTTCAAAAATGCTTTATTATGTAAAACTGATACAAACAACCAAAACAAGTAGTCATATTTGGTATTGTCGTGTCCATAACAACCTGCTCTATAAAAATACCATAAGATCTAACCTGTCAGATGAACGTTGTAAATAGCAAAAAAAAACGTTGCCAAAACAGCAATTTTTTGTTACATTGCCTCACAAAAAGTATAATATAGAGCAACCAAAAATCATATGTACCCTAAAATAGTACCAACAAAAATGCCACCTTCTTCCGTAGTTTCCAAAATGGGGTCACTTTTTTGGAGTTTCTACTATAGGGGTGCATCAGGGGGGCTTCAAATGTGACATCACAACTTAAAATGATCCCAGTGAAATCTGCCCTCCAAAAACCACATGGCGCTCATTTCCTTATGCACCCTGCCGTGTGCACATACAGCAGTTTACGATCACAAATGTAAACTACAGAATCAATATAATAAATATTGAGTTTTGTTTGGCTGTTACCCCTTGCTTTGTTACCGGAATTTTTTTTATTAAAATGGATAATCTGCCAAAAAAGTGAAATTCTGAAATTTCATCTACATTTTAATTCTTGTGTAACAACTAAAGGATTAACAAAGTTTGTAAAATTTGTTTTAAATACCTTGAGGGGTGTAGTTTCGAAAATGGGGCCATTTATGGGTGGTTTCTATTATGTAAGCCCTGCAAAGTGACTTCAGATCTGAACTGGTCCTTAAAAAGTGTGTTTTTGCATCCTAAGCTTCTAAACCTTCTAACGTCCCCAAAAAATAAAGTGACATTTTCAAAATTATGCCAACATAAAGTAGACATATGGGAAATGTAAAGTAATAACTATTATATGAGGTATCACTATCTGTTTTAAAATCATTGAAATCGCAATTTGGAAAGTTGCAAATGTTTCCAATTTTTGGGGAAATTTGGTATTAAAAAAAATAATCATAATATTGACTGAAATTTGCCACTATCATGAAGTACAATGTGTCTCAGAATGGCTTGGATAAGTAAAAGCGTCCCAAAGTTATTACCACATAAAGTTGCACATGTCAAATTTCCAAAAAACAGCCTGGTCCTTAAGGTGAAAAATGGCAGGGTCCTGAAGGTGTTAAAGAAGAGCATGTTTTGGAGGGAAAAAGCCAGACTTGTTTGGCTTAGCTCTGTTATTATGTCTGAAAACTTGTTTTTGTCTGGAAAAACTGCTTGCCATTGAGTATTATTGAAGGTCTAATGCAAGTCTATGAGAGATGAGAGTTGTAACATTGTATTTGTTCGGGCTGAGTTTCTCCACTCCACCCCTCCCACTGGAAGGTTTCAGTCTTGTTAGAAACTGTATATAAGGAGAGCAGTCAGAGCCCCTAGTGTACTGCAGTTAGGGAATAGTGCTTAGGAGAGGAGACTTTGCCAGACTATTGAGTGACCACAAGAAGACGCTGAGGCGGGGATACTCTGCCACAGACCATGGATCACCAGCCTTTGCCCAGTGTACCAGCCTTCTGAGCGAGAAAGGGAGGGACAGCTAGCTCAGGCCTTTTCTCAGAATCAAACCTTCTTCTACTATGGAGGAGACTGGAGAAGCCGGGCGTATGCCTTGCCTGTATTGTTTTGCACTTGAGTTCCTCCAGTAAACAATGTTTACTGCAGACCCTGACTGTCTGGACTTATTTCCTATTGGAGTGCACCACACCTTACCATCTATTTCAGAGAGCAGCATCACATGGTGACACCTCGACAGTGTCCCCGGGACCCAGCGTAGCGTTTGGGGCCACCACAAACCTGGCCACTGCTCTTCTATGCAGGTTGTTATGTTTCCATAGTAAAAGATTACAAACAAACACACTGAGAAGATTTATTCTCTCCCTGCGACACTTTTCTGGTGTAATGGGTATCTGTCAGCAGATTTGTACCTATGACACTGTCTGACCTGTTACATGTGCACTTGGCAACTGAAGACATCTGTGTTGGTCCCATGTTCATATGTGCCCGCATTGCTGGGAAAAATCTAGTTTTAATATATGTAAATTAGCCTCTAGGAGCAACGGGGGCGTTGCCTTTACACCTAGAGGCTCTGCTCTCTCTGCAACTGCGGCGCCCTCTGCACTTTGACAGAAAAAGGCAGTGTAAACGTAAACTTGTGAAAGGGCAGAGGAAGCGGCAGTTACAGAAAAATCGGAGTCTCTAGGAGTAATGGCAACGCCCCCATTGCTTATAGAGGCTCATTTTCATATATAAAGACTTTGGGGGACATTTATGAAGACACGCAATTTAGACGCCGGTCTTCGTCCCTCCTGCGCTGGTGGTTCATCTGCCTAAGTTATGTAGAGGCTTTCACTTTACATATGTCTAAATCTAAGCCAGCTCACTTGCTGGCATAGATTTATACAATTTTCTACACCTAAAACAGCAATCTGCGACAGATATACGACAAAAAGTGGCGTATATCTGTTCATAAATGACCTGCCTCTTTTCTCTCAGCAATGCTGGCAATAATGAACATAGGACAAACACAGACGCCTTCAGCTGCCGAGCGCACATGTAACAGGTCAGCCAGTGTCATAGGTACAAATCTGCTGACAGATGCCCTTTAATCATTTTTAACTTTTAGATGATACACATGATAATATACAATCTAAAGGTTATTAGTAGATGTCTGGTAATTAGAACAAAGTCACCATAGCTACATACATATACATAGCTGTTGTATAACAGAATTTGCAAAAAAATAAATAAAAAGAAAGCTAATGTGTACATTTACATATAGTCCCTTGAAAAAGTATTCATATTTTTCATATTCCATATTTTTTCGCATTTATTTTCATGTAATTTACTAGGAATTGAAAAGAAAATGATACATGCTTTTGTCTCCGCTCAAAAATCTTCTTCTGAGCGGAAACCTAACGGACCCTATTATAGTCTATGGGGCCCGTGGGCTCCATTCGGCACGGAAGGGCTGAACGGTGATGTAAACGAAGCCTTAATAAATAAAAAACTGAAAAGTGTGGGATGCACTTGTATTCAGCCCCCTAAACTCTGATACCCCTAAATTAAATCCAGTGTGACCAATTGCCTTCAGAAGTCACCAAATTAGTCACACACACACACACACACACCTGTGTGTAATTTATTCTCAGTATAACTACAGCTGTTCTGTAAAGGCCTCAGAGGATTGTTAGAAAACATTAGTGATCAAACAGCATCATGACAACTAAGGAACACACCAGACAGGTCAGGGATAAAGTTGTGGAGAAGTGTAAAGCAGGGTTAGGTTATAATAAAATATCCCAAGCTCTGAACAACTCACAGAGCACTATTCAATCCATCATCTGAAAATGGAATGAGTATGGCACAACTGCAAATATACCAAGACATGTACGCCCACCTAAACTGACAGCCCAGGAAAGGAGATCACTAATTATAGAAGCAGCCAAGAGTGGTCATTCTGGAGGAGCTGCAGAGATCCACAGCTCAGGTAGGAGAATCTGTCCACAGGACAACTATTAGTGAAGTACCCCACAAATCTAGCCTTTACAGAAGTGTGGCAAGAAGAAAGCCATTTTTGAAAGCAAGCCATAAGAGGTCCCATTTGCAGTTTGCCACAAGCCATGTAGGGGACACAGCAAACATGTGGAAGAAGGTGCTCTAGTCCGATGGGACCAAAGCTGAACTTTTTGGCCTACATTCAAAGCGCTATGTGTGGTGGAAAACAAACACTGCACATCACCCTGAACACACCATCCCCACCGTGAAACATGGTGGGGGCAGCATGATGCTGTGAGGATGGTTTTCTTCAGCAGGCACAGGGAAGCTGGTCAGAGGTGATGGGAAGAGGGATGGAGCCAAATACAGCGCAATCTTGGAGGAAAACCTGGTAGAGGCTGCAAAAGACTTGAGAATGGGGTGGAGGTTTATCTTCAAGTTGGACAACGACCCCAAACATACAGTCAGAATGGAATGGTTTACATGAAAGCATAATCATGTGTTAAAATGACCCAGTCAATATCCAAACCTAAATCCCATTGACAATCTCTGGCAAGACTTAAAGGGGTTATCCAACATCAATAACTGCCCTCCATGTGCCGGGCCCTTCACAGGGAATATACTTATACTTGGGTCCCCGCTCCCTGCGCCGCTCCTGGTCCCTGGACCACGCTGCTGCTTTTCCTCGTGCACAGATGAAAACATCCGGTGTCGGGGGGGAACAGCCAATGGCAGGTGGGGACGGGGACGAGCCTCCCTAACGTTACCCACGATGCTAGACCAGGTAATTATATTCCCTGTGAGGGTCCTGGCACATGGGGGGCAGTTATTGATATTGGATAACCCCTATAAAAAACTGCTGTTCAAATACGCTCTCCATCCAATCGGATTGAGCTTGAGCTATTTTGAATGGGCAAACATTTCACCCTCTAGATGTGCAAAGCGGGTAGACACATATTCCAAAAGACCTGCAGCTGTAATTGCAGCAAAAGGTGGTCCTACAAAGTATTAACTTGGGGGGCTGAATACAAATGCACACCCCACTTTCCAGATTTTTATGTATTAAAATTTTTGAAGATGATGTTTCATCATTTTCACTTACACAAATACTTGCTACTTTGTGTTGGTCTATCATATAAAATCCCAATAAAATACATATAAGTTTGTGGGTGTAACGTAAAAAAAATGTGGAAAAGTATGAATACCTCTAGAAAAAAAGGCCATTTAGGCATTAGCAAAGAAAGTTGTGTTGTGCATTCTAAGCAGATCTGATATCTACTTTGGATTATTATTATTATTGTTCATTATACGGCTCCTTTTCAAATGCTTCCTTGCTGATATATCCCATTAAGCTGCTTACGACAAGAGTTTAGAGCAGAAAAGTACAAGCAAAGCAATGTTCGTTCATGTGTAATTCTAAATTAGAGCATGAAGTTCACAGGCGGTTTGCACTCTGCTAGGACTCGGCTATATTACAAAGGTCTTCCATAACGCTTTATAACGTAGTTCTGTATGCCCCTTGTTCTATCCTGAAATGCAGGGGTGCACCTAGCCTTTCTGCTGCCTGAGGTGAAAAGTGAAATGATGCCTCCCTTCCCCCAAGCCAAATTCTTAATCCAACCTCTTCCTCCCACTTCTACTGTTAAAGGCCTCATGCACACGACAGTATCCGTTCTGCAGTCCGCATGTATGCCTGTTCTGGAAATGATAGAACATGTCCTATTCCAGTCCACAAAATCTGGTTCATTAAAGTCAATAGGTTTGCAAAAAAAATAAAAAATGCATGAGGCCAGAGGAGGAACATCACATACATACAAGGCTACACAAAATACAGAGTATTACAGCACTACATACCTGTTATATCCAGTGATGTCTCCTCTGATGTAGACATTCTCTTTCCTCTTCTTCTCCATTCGGATCAGACCGCCATGACAACTTCTTTCAGCTGTAACTCGTCTCTGCAGACATTCCTTAATTTTTCATCCTCCTCCCCCCTCCTGCAGCCCCAACATTGTTATCCTGCTGCTCCCCCCAATACTGTGCCCTCATACCCACAAACACTATACTGCAGAAATAATAGTGCCATACAGGTAGTCTCCCCTTAGTAATAGTGCTCCCAGATTGCCCTCAATAATAATAGTGCCCCCTACAGTACCCCCATAGCATAAATGTTCCCCAAGAGTACCCCCATTAGTAGCAGTGCCCTCCATATTGTGCCCAATAATAATAACAATGCTCTCACAGTACCTGCAGTATTAATAATGCCTTCATAGGGTCCCTAGTACAAGTAAGACCCCTTTATAGTGCCCCCAGCAGTAACAAAGCTCCTCTATAAGGCACCTCTTTATAGCCCCCAGTAGTAATAAGACCAATCTATAAGGCACCCCTATAGTGGCCCCAGTAATTTTAATGCCCCTAGAGTGGCTCCAAGTATTTATAATGCCTCATGTAGTAGCACCGGTATTTATAAAGCCTCGCTCCAATGCCCCCTGTAGTTATAATGCCCTCTGAAGTGCCAGTACGTATAATGCACTCCCCTGTAGTGCTTGTATGCGTAATGCCCCCTGTAGTGCTTGGCCTATATTATAATTCCTTCCTGTAGTGCCTCTTGTATTATAATGCCCCTGTAATGGTAGTATATAATGCTGCGCCCTCTGTGGTCCCCCTTTAGTATAATGCCCCCCCTATGGTGGTGGTAATATATATAATGCTCTACAACCATAGTTCCCCTGTAATATAATGCACCCTGTATTGGTTGCATATATAATACCCTCTCCCTGTAGTACTCCTGTAGTATAATGCCCCGTAGTGATAGTATATAATGCTGCGCCCTCTGTAGTCCCCCTTTACTATAATGCCCCCCTATGGTGGTAATATATATAATGCTCTACAACCATAGTTCCCCTGTATTGGTTGTATATATAATACCCTCTCCCTGTAGTATAATGCCCCCGTAGTGATAGTATATATAATGCTCTCCCCTCTGTAGTCCTCCTGTAGTATAATGCTCCCTGTAGTGGTAATAAATATGGTGCACTAAGTGGGTATCATTGTTGTGAGGGGCACTAATGTGGCATCACTATTGTCAGGGGACAATAAAGGGGAATCACTATTTTAAGGGGGCACTAAGGTGGCATCACCATTGTAAGGGGGAATAAAGGGGAATCATTATTGCTTGGGGCACTATGGGGGCATCACTGCTTTGAGGGACACTAAAGGGGCATCACTATTGTGAGGAAGCACTAAGACACTAAGGGCTATGTGGCAATCTCTCTCTCTCTGGCTCTCCCTGGCACTGGGCAATGACAGAAGGGCACACCCTTGCATTCCCTGGAGTTGGCACTCCCGCCTGGTGCTAGTTGGGGTGCCCTTAATGTTAGTGGTTTGACTGGGTGCAAGGCTGGAAAGCAGGTGAAGCGGCCGGCGAATTGTGTAGGGGGTAACCAGGCCAGTTGGTGTCAATAAATAAGTCTCTCTTTACTAAAGTCCAGAATGGGAGTAATAGTACATCTGTCAGTAACAAGACACAGTACCAAAGCATATCGCAGTGCAATCTTTTCGCAGTAGCAGCATATGGACAGCAGCAATGGTGGAGGTTGTAGTACTCAGTCTCTCTCCCTCTCTCTCTAAAGTCTTTCAGCAGAACCTCAGACATGCAATTAGGCTCTTGTTAAATGCTTCTGCAATTCCCAGACGGAGGGGTGCAGAACCTAGAAAATGGGCGGTCAGTCGAAGAACGGGGGATGGTTTAGCAATGTTCCTTTCCTCAGCAGTAAGGTCTCTTTGCCATAAACATGCACATTACTGTGCTGTCTGACTCTGATGCATGGCCTTGTGGGTTCTAGACCCTCTAACTCTCTTCTCTCTGGAGAACACTGGTATTGAAGTTGCTTCCTTGGCTGTTGAAGTCTCAGAGACAAAAATCCTCTGAACTTGGGCCTAGCTCTGACGAATAGGTCTTCACATCAGCTTAACCAAAACTAGACTCCTCTAACCAAGGGGCAGACCCAGGTCCATCACCTTGGATATATACGACACAGTGACCCAAGGCATTAATTCTTAGCTGTCCATACAGTTTTATGAAGTTCACAAACATAACAAATCACAACATTTAACTCTATAACATAAAATGACAAAGGGCACTAAGGGGGCATCACTATGGTGAGGGAGCACCAAGGGGACAACACTATTGTGAGGGAGCACTAAGGGGGCATCACTATGGTGAGGGAGCACCAAGGGGACATCACTATTGTGAGGGAGCACCAAGGGGACATCACTATTGTGAGGGAGCACCAAGGGGACATCACTATTGTGAGGGAGCACCAAGGGGACATCACTATTGTGAGGGAGAACTAAGGGGGCATTACTATTGTGAGGGAGCACTAAGGGGGCATCACTGCAGTGTGGGGGAGAACCACTACTGGCATCACTATTATCAGGGGGGACAAAGGGGCATCTCTTTTGTGAGTGGGGCACTAAGCAGCGTGACTCGTGACTATTGGGAGGGGGCACTAAAGGGGCATCCCCATTGTGAGGGTCACTAAATAGGCATCACTATTGTTATGAGCACAATAGGGGTCATCAATAAAGTGTGTAGGGTACTTAACGAGTATTCTGTGAGAACAGAAAGCAGACTGAGCAGAACTTAGCATGTATGGAGGTGCGGTGGGGATAGAGGCGGGTCTCAACACAAATAGATTCAACCAAAATTCACCTTTTTTGAAGGCAGTGAAGGTATTAAAATAATAGCAAAAAAAAGTTCTCACCTTCTTGAACCCCCTTTATACGATGACATGCCCATATACTGCATGGGACAGCTAATCATTGGCCTCAGTAGTCTTGTGCCCTATGCTGCTGAGACAAGAAAAGGCATTTTTAATAAGAGTGCCGGCGATGTGCGGTCCGCGAAATGCGGAACGCACATTGCCAGTGTCCGTGTTTTACAGATCCGCAATTTGTGGATCCACAAAACACTTACGGATGTGTGAATGGACCCTAAAGGGCATGTATACTTGGCAGCTGAAGGCATCTGTGTGGGTCCCATGTTCATATGTGTCCGCATTGCTGAGAAAATGAAGTTTTAATATATGAAAATGAGCCTCTAGGAGCAACGGGGGCGTTGCCATTACACCTAAAGGCTCTGCACTCTCTACAGCTGTGGTACCCTCTTTACTTTGATTGACAGGACTAGTCGTGATCATGTTTTCACTGCCTGGCCCTGTTAATGAAAGTGCAGAGGGCGCGGCAGTTGCAGAGAGAGCAGAGCTTCTAGGTGTAATGGCAACGCCCCCGTTGCTCCTAGAAGCTCATTTGCATATATTAAAACCTCATTTTTCTCAGCAATGAGGCCACATATGAACATGGGACCAACACAGATGCCTTCAGCTGCCAAGCGCACATGTAACAGGTCAGCCAGTGTCACGGGTACAAATCTGATGCCCTTAGAAAAACATGGCTTCTTTCTTCTAAAAACACGTGAATATATTGTGGCCAATTTATTATATGGACAATTCCATTACCCTGATCAGGCATCCAGTTTAGCTTCTAGACACGTTGTGTAGGGCCTTATAGGGATCCTTGATCAGGGTGAGGTTCTGGATGGGGCTACCCCTTGTGTGGCATGGAACCCGTGTTAGGTCACTAGGGCTGAATAGGTCAAGTAGGGTGCAACAGGGACAGATTTCTTTTCCCGAGGCTTCCCTACCGCCAAGACCGACGACCTAAGGATCTGATGCCTGTATTACTATTCGGACATCTGGTATCTAAAGCCCGCAAGCCTGGAGTGACCATCTCCTCTACCGACATTCCATACTTTGGGAATAGTGAGGTTTCTCAACCAAACCGGTAAGACCATTCCATGTTTTGATATAGCGTCCTGCTCGTCCCAGCATCTGCTCACGGAACTTGGACTTAGGGACCCTACGCCTTGTGTTGTATGTGACCCTGGTTCATCACTGTGGTTCATACCTTGAATATTGTTTCTTGCTAGATCCAGTATTACGGTTTGGGTCCCTCTCCTATGCTAGAACCTAGCTTGATGTGTCTCTGATTTTCTTCGTGTGGCCCTTTTGTTTAGGTCCTGCACTTGTTTGTCTGTTTATGCTTGTAAGTTTTTTTTTTTATCTCCCGGTTATAGGAGTTCTCATTGAGTATAATAAAAGTTAAGTTTTACTATGTTACTGCTCCCCTTTTTTCAGATTTTGTCAAAACAGCTCTACCCCTTACCACAATCTGCGCGTGGTATGGCAACTCAATTGCATTCACTTCAATGGAGCACAAACCATAGACGGGAGGAGTGCTGTTTTTGGATGAAAGCAGCCATGTTGTACTAATCCCTGAAACGCCTATAACGCGGCATGGACTTAAAAAGAGGAAACAATTCTGCGCTTGTTTTCCATTTGGGCAAAAAGAAAAGAAAAAAACAGGACAGCTGCTCCATTAAGAACAAACTGTCATTTTAACCACAGACCACATGGATAAAGGAGGACAAAGAGACGAGATAGGTGATACCTGTACTGCGGTCTGTGGTCACCGCCTTCTGGGTCCTCTCCTTCCGAATCCTCATTAGCAGATCTTCTGCATCATTTATCTCACCTTGCAAAACAAATAGTGTTATCGCAGACATAGTCTCAACAGTGTTCGATGTGTGTGATGTGGTGGAGGAGCATTTCTGGGACTGTGTTCATTTTTATTATATACTCATTGACAGATATCTTAGTTTCCTACTTTTTCATCATCCTTGCATCTTCTGAACACCCCATCCTGCCACCCCCAATACTGTGCCCGCTGTGCTCCCCAATACTATACTGCAGAAACAGTACCCCTGAAAATACTGGTACCACACAGATAGTACCGCCTTCAATAAAAAATAACTGCACTCAGCAAATAGTGTCCCTGACACTAACAGTGTAAATATAATTGGAGGAGATTTATCAAACTGGTGTAAAGTAGAATTGGCTTAGTTGCCCATAGCAACCAGATTCCACCTTTCACTTTTCACAGCTCCTTTACTTTACACCAGTTTGATAAATCTCCCCCAATGTCTCCCAAAAATAATTGAGCTAAGCTGATACTGTGCCCCTCACAGTAATAGTGCTCCTCGAAGTCCTACCAAGAGAGATAATTATCTGCCAGAGTGCCCCTAATAGTAATAATGCCCCCAATGTGCCCATACTAGTAATCATGTTTCCCATAGTCCTCCACTAGTAATATTTCTCCTTATAATGTGCGCCTGTACAAAAATACCCCTTTATAATGTTCGCCACCTCAAAAAACGACCCTCTTACAATGTGTACCAGTACAAAAATTACCCCATTATAACGTGCGCCAGAATAAAAAGTACCCTATTATAATGTGCACCAGTACAAAAAATACCCCATTATAATGTGCGCCAGAATAAAAAGTACCCTATTATAATGTGCGCCAGTACAAAAAATACCCCATTATAGTGCGCGCCAGAATAATAAGTACCCTATTATAATGTGCGCCAGTACATAAAATACCCCATTATAGTGTGCGCCAGAATAAAAAGTACCCTATGATATTGTGAGCCAGTACAAAAAATACCCCCTTATAATGTGCACCATCTCAAAAAACTACCCTCTTACAATGTGTACCAGTACAACAAATATCCCCCTATAATGTGCGCCAGAACAAACAATGCCCCTTTAAAATATGTGCTAGTACATAAAAATACACCCTTGCAATGTGCGCCAGCAAAAAAATTCCCCCTTATAATGTGTGCCAGTGCAAAAAAATGCCCCCTTAAAATGTGTGTCAGTACAAAAAATGCCCCCTTCTGTGTGCCAGTGCAAACAATGCCCCCTCTTAGTGCCCCTAGTAGAGCCAAAGTCCTCATAGTGCCCGCCGTAATGTTTGCCAGTAGAAAATGCACTATTTAGTGCCCCCAGTATATGCCCATCATAGTGCTCCCCCCATGGTAGCCCAATAAAAACCAAACTCAAATAGTTACCCGCATGTGGTTGTCAACGATGTGGTGCAAGCTTCTTCCGGCTTGTTTCCTGAGCTGTACGCCTGGCTCAGGTGGTGCAATGATGAAGGCAGGGCAGGGAGACATCACTCCCATGCCCCACTGCAGCATCTAACTGTATCACCGTCCTGAGGACAGCAATAGATATTTGGCGTACCCTGTGGGCCCCCCTGGCTTAGGGGCCTTGTTGCAATTGCGACCGCTGCTACCCCTATAGCTGCGCCCCTGTTAACTGACAGTCTATGGGAAACAAAGGATGCACAACCCTTTTTTAGTCTGGGTGTTTTTGTTCATTAGGTGGCGGTTTTTATATTTCTTGCTTTTTTCTTTAAAACATGCAGCATGCTGTAGCTCTGCTGATTTTTCCAGGTATTTTTACATCACCTAAAAAAACTGTATTAAAAATGCAAGTCATAAGACACACTATTAAAACTGCACATAAATATTACTTAATGTGGAGAGGAAGAAAAGAAGTAAAAGAGAGAGAAAGTAGAAAAAAAGTAAAATAAAAAAAGCAAACAATTGATAAAGAATTAAAAACTACTGAAAAATGGTTTAAAAAAATAGAATTCTAATAAATTCTGCAAATAAACTACAATGTTGCCCAAACTGTTACATAAAACTGTAGAGATATAATTATATTTTATATCCTATATGTCATTTTAGATTTTTATTCTCCTAAGGTATTACACTTATTATATCGCTTTTAATCTTTGGTATATAAAGGATCCTGTGAGCTTTACATCTCATTTTTTATGCCACAAGTCAGAATCTAGAAGAAGGTAACGGCAAGGAGCAGACAGGCCGGATCAGAAGCTGTGTGGAGCCGGCTCAGCGCAGGTCAAATGAGATCGCTTACATTTCTTTGTAGTAACTTTGGGTCCTGAGGGAGAACAGGCTTTTTTTGTCCAGATCTAGCCCCTCCCAATTATCTCGTCTTCCCCTCCTGCCTGACAAAGGTAACAGCAGAAGGCCAGCCATTCCTCCTTCCCTTGGGTCATTGAAAAAAAAAAGAGTCAAATAAAAGGATTCATCGTTAATCTCTGGTGGACTATCTGACTGTGGCGATAAAATAATCATTAACTTACATACTTCAATATCCTTGACATCTGCTCAGATAATGTTAAGGAACTACACTGTTTGAGATCATTATGGCGAGCAGCCGGCTTCCCGGTGACCAGCAAATGGCATTTATGGACTGGAGAGTTCATAGATACAAGATAAGGGCCAATAATACTCCCCTATCACCGTAAATAGTAAATATAAATCAATTAGCGCTGGTTCTTTATTATATACAGTGGGGAAAACAAGTATTTGATACACTGGTGATTTTGCAAGTTTTCCCACCTACAAAGAATGGAGAGGTCTATAATTTTTATCGTAGGTACACTTGAATTGTGAGAGACAGAATCGAAAAAAAAAAAAAAAGAAAATTACATTGTATGATTTGTAAATAATGAATTCGTATTTTATTGCATAAAAAAAGTATTTGATACAATAGAAAATCAGAACTTAATATTTAGTACAGAAACCTTTCTTTGCAATTACAGAGGTCAGACGTTTCCTGTAGTTCTTGACCAAGTTTGCACACACTGCAACAGCCGATTTTGGGCCACTTCTCCATACAGATCTTCTCCAAATCTTTCAGGTTTCAGGGCTACATTGAGTTTCAGCTCCCTCCAAAGATTTTCGATTGGGTTCAGGTCTGGAGACTGGCTAGGCCACTCCAGGACCTTGTAATGCTTCTTATGGAACCACTCCTTAGTTGCTCAGGTTGTGTGTTTCGGGCCATTGTCATGCTGGAAGACCAGCCATGAGTCATCTTCAATGCTCTCACTGAGAGAAGGAGGTTGTTGGCCAAAATCTCGCGATACATGGCCCCATCCATCCTCCTTTCAATCTGGTGCAGTCGTCCTGTCACCTTTGCAGAAAAGCACCCCCAAAGTATGATGTTTCCACCCCATGCTTCATGCTTGGGATGGTGTTCTTGGGTTTGTACTCATTCTTCTTCCTCCAAACACGGCGAGTGGAGTTGATACCAAAAAGTTCTATTTTGGTCTCATCTGACCACATGACCTTCTCCCTTGTCTCTGGATCATCCAGATGGTCATTGCCGAACTTCAAACGGGTCTGGACATGTGCTGGCGTGAGCAGGGGGACCTTGTGTGCCCTGCAGGATTTTAATCCATGACGGCGTAGTGTGTTACTAACTGTAATCTTTGAGACTGTGGTCCCAGCTCCCTTCAGGTCATTGACCAGGTCTTCCTGTGTAGTTATAGGCTGATTCCTGAACTTTCTCAGAATCATCCTTACCCCACGAGGCGAGATCTTGCATGGAGCCCCAGACCGAGGGAGATTGACAGTCATCTTGTGTTTCTTCCATTTTCTAATAATTGCGCCAACAGTTGTTGCCTTCTCACCAAGCTGTTTGCCCATTGTCCTGTGGCCCATCCCAACCTTGTGCAGGTCTATAATTTTATCCCTGGTGTTTTTGGTCTTGGCCATGGTGGAGAGGTTGGACTGTGATTGATTGTGTGTGGACAGGTGTCTTATACACAGGTAACTAGTTCAAACTGGTGCAATTAATACAGATAATGAGTGCAGAGTAGGAGGGCGTCTTAAAGAAATACTAACAGGTCTGTGAGAGCCAGAATTCTTGCTGGTTGGTAGGTGATTAGTGTTGATTGAGCACCAAAGTGCTTGGGTGCTCTGGTACTTAAGTAGAACACTTTGGGATGCTCAGGTGCTTGTAACACACTAAACAAATGGCATTGGAAAATGTATGTTCACCGTAAATCACAGATTCTCAGCCTGATTGAACGCTAAAACACAAAATAATAAATTTTATTAGAATCGTATCTAACTAAAATACTGGGGATCACAACACCCTTATCAGTGTAAGAACGGGCTAACAGGATACCCGGCATGTAAAAAGGGACTCAGATATATGCCCTCTACATGCCCGATAGCCTGACAAGGAAAATGTAGTGCCCTGTGTGTATGCAGCCTCACTCTTGTTCTTGATTTTGGTAAAGTGAGTGTGTGTCACACAGAGGTCACTAAAAGACAGCCAAAATCACAGCAGGTACTGGGGAGTGTTGCCAGTCCCCCTAATTCGTTATACCTCCCAGTGTTGCTAACGGAACCACCTGGGGGTCAGGGGGCTAAGTACACTAACACCTAGAGACTGTGATGTCACACGGACAAAGCCCAGAGCGCAACGGAAGTCAATGGGAGAACCAGAGCATTAAACCAGGCACCCCCTGCTCTGAAGAGGGGAGGGCGTCTGGTTCACAGGAAAAGGTCAGAAATTGATGAAAACACAACTGAAATGGTTCGGGAACAGCATGGGGAGGATGTCTGGATGCATCTTGTACTCGCAGGTCGCTGCTGGGAACAATATTGTCCGAGTAGTGCGCCACTTTTACAGACTGACAATAATACGCACAAAACCAAAGATAAAATTGATTTTAGAGAAAAAATTTATAGGAAACATTCTTTCCTGTATATTTACTTGTATATAAAGTGCAAGTGCTGCCAAAAATTACAAGGAAGAGGAACTCCGATACAACCTGTATATCACATAAAGGAGGGTCTCATTCACATTGTGGTACAATTGCTCAGGTAGTGGGACTGCTACACTCATAAAGCCTATGCACTAAGTGAGAGGGCTGCCAAAAATTACAAGGAACCGGCACTCCAATACATACTTTATTACACATAAAGGAGGGCATCATACACACCCTTGAAAAATTATGATTGATGGCCTGCTGGTGACCCTCTAAAACATTAGGGGCGAGGGCCTGCTGCTGATCTGACCATCTAAAACATTATGGGCAAGGGCCTGCTGGTGACCCTCTAAAACATTAGGGGTGAGAGTTTGCTGCCGAGCTGACCATCTAAAACATTAGGAGCGAGGGCAGCCTAATAAGCATGCTGATATGATGGAGGAGGACGAGAAAAGGAGGATTGAACCATATACCCTTTTTTATGGTGGAAGGGGTGCATGGGAATACAGTGTGTTCAGTACATTATAAACAACACATTTAGAATGCCTTTATGTTCAGCCGCTTTCCTTTGGTGGAGTAGAGAAGTCAGGGTCAATCCAGGCCTTGTTTATTTTGAGTCAACCTGTCAGCATTTTCATTTGACAGGCGGATGCGCTTATCGATTATTATGCCCCCAGCAGCACTAAATACACGCTCAGATAAAACACTGGCGGCAGGGCAGGCCAGCACCTCCAAGGCGTAGAGCGCCAGTTCGTGCCACGTGTCCAGCTTGGACACCCAGTAGTTGTACGGCACAGAGGGATCATTGAGTACGCTGACACGGTCTGCTATGTACTCCTTCAGCATCTTCCAAAACTTTTCCCTCCTTGTGACACTAGGCCGCGCATCAGGTTGAGGGTGCTGGCGGGGTGTCATGAAACTGTCCCAGGCCTTGGAGAGTGTTGCCCTGCCTCTGTTGGAACTGGACGAGTGAACGACCAGTAATTGGTGTTGGCCAAAATGCGTATAACGCGAGGGTCACGGGAAAGGCAGCATAACATAAAGTCAGCCATGTGTGCCAGAGTCCCAACAGACAAGACTTCTCTGTCTTCATCAGGAGGATGACTCTCACTCTCCTCATCCTCTTTGGACCATCCACGCTGAACAGATGGAATAAACCTGCTATGGGTACTACCCTCTGTAGCGGAGGCAACTGTCTCCTGCTCCTCCTCCTCATCATCCAATTTGCGCTAAGAAGACGAACTGAGGATGGTCTGGCTATCACCCTGTGTACTGTCTTCCCCCATTTCCACCTCTTCCACATGCAAAGTGTCCGCCTTCATTGTGAGCAGCGAGCGTTTCAGTAGACACAGAAGTGGGATGGTTACGCTGATAATAGCAGCATCGCCGCTCACCATCTGTGTTCATTCCTCAAAGTTGCGTAAAACTTCACAGAGGTCAGACATCCATGCCAACTTGTCGCTTGTGAAGAGTGGAAGCTGACTGGAAAGGCGACGACAATGTTGCAGCTGGTATTCCATTAATGCCCTCTGCTGCTCACAAAGCCTGGCCAACATGTGGAACATGGAGTTCCAGTGCGTGCTCACGTCGCACAACAGTCGGTGAGCTGGCAGTTGCAAGCAATGCTGCAGCGTTGCCAGACTGGCGGCAGCTGTAGATGATTTTCGGAAATGTGCACACACGTGGCGCACCTTCACCAGTAACTCGGGCAAATTGGGGCTGAACCAATAAGTTGAACACGTGGGCTAGGCATGGTATGTGTGTGAGCTTGCCGAGCTCCAAAGCCGCCACAAGTTACGGCCATTATCAGACACAACCATGCCTGGTTGTAGGTTCAGTGGCGAGAGCCACAGCTCAGTCTGGTCCCTTATACCCTGCCACAGCTCTGCCGCGGTGTGCTGTTTGTCACCTAAATGTAGTGTCCCTGGCCAAAAGCACTTGGTGGGGTAGGCACACCGGGCAAAATAGTGGCGGCTGGGGACTGAGTAACGAGGGACGGCTGCCGCCATCAGGTTGCGGAAAGCCTCTGTGTCCACAAGACTAAATGGCAACATTTCCAGAATCAGCAATTTAGAAAGGTGCGCATTTAGTGCTATGGCCTGTGGGTGGGTGGCTGGGTATTTGCGCTTTCGTTCAAAGGCCTGGGGTATGGACATCTGTACTGTGCGCTGGGACACAGAAGTGGATGTGCTAGCTGATGGTGCTTGCGAAGGTCCAGGTGCAGGGCAGGAGTCATCCAGGCCTACGTCTTGGACAGGGGATTGGCCAGCACGTAACACAGGGGAAGAGGAGGCAGTGGTGTGACCTGCAGACACTGATTGTGGACCCAGGCGTTCGGCCCACCTATTAGGGTGCTTTGATGCCATGTGGCGGATCATGCTGGTGGTGGTGAGGTTGCTAGTGTTCATGCCCCTGCTGATTTTGGTACGGCACAGGTTGCAAATGACAATTCTTTTATCGCCTGCACTTTCCTCAAAAAAGGAACACCTACCCCTTGGCAAGGGAGATTGCTGCAAGGGATGCCCAGGGGAACAGTTGCGGGCCTGTTTGGTGTGGCCCGTCTTCTCCCTTTTGCCACCCCACTGCCTCTTCCAGCCTCTTGCGGATCCCTTCCCCTCTGTACAGCTGTCCTCGCTCGGCTTGCCACCTTTCCAGGTTGCGTCAGCGATTTAATCGCCCACCACCTCCTCTTCCACTTCCTCACTCTGCTCATCCTCCTAACTTGTTGACCTAACAAGAACCTCACTTATTGACAATTGTGTCTTATCCTCATCATCCACCTCGTGAAACGCTAATTGCCGTTCCCCACCGTCATCTTCGTCTGGCTATGGATGCTCAAGAGTTTGGGAATCGGTGCACAAGATCTCCTCATGTCCCTCTTCAAGCGGGCTTGGCGAGAGGCCCAAATCAAGGAATGGCGATGAAAAGAGCTCCTCGGAAGATCCGAGTGTGGGATCACTTGTTTGCCAAGACTCTCCATGGTGGGAAGAAGGAGAATCAGGGTGAGGATTCTGTTGACCAGACTCTTGGCTACTGAGACTGGACTTTGTGGAAGACAGGGTGGTGCTTAACCGACTGGAAGCATTATCTGCTGCAATCCAACCGACCACCTGGTCTTACTGGTCTGACTTCGAGAGTGGTGTCCTGCGCCGCCCTGCAAACTGGGACATAAAGCTCGGTATCGTGGATGAGTGTGTTTCTTGTGCTCTGGCAGCAGGCACAGTTTAACTGTGCCCAGGGCCACGGCATCTGCGTGCACCATCAGCAGCACGGCCACTTCCCCATTTCTTACTGCTCGCCTTGAGCATATTAAATGGTATATATGCTTGCAAGTATGTCACATGTACAGTAGCGCAGGTTTTGTAAGTGAATGAGCAAATAAATTACACTGAATGTCACAGATATTTTGGATGTGCAAACGTTATACAGGAGATGTAGCGCAGGTAATGTCGCTGTCACTAGTGGCTAAGAAAAAATTACACTGAATGTCACAGATATTTAGGATGCGCAATTGTTAAACAGGAGATGTAGCACAGGTAATGTCGCTGTCAGTAGCAGCCAAACAATTGCGCTGAATGTCACAGATATTTAGGATGCGCAAATGTAACACAACAGATGTAATAGAGGTTGTGTCACTGTCAGCAGCGGCCAAACATTGCACGCAATTTAGCGCAGGTTGAGCTAGTAATATATATTGCAGCCAGATAAAACAATAGTCCTTAAAAGGACTTTTGGGTCTCTAAAACCTTTCAACACTAAGCCCTGCCTAAAAAACTATTCCTGTCCCTACACTATCTGTGCCTTCTGCTGCAGCTCGCCCTGACTAAGACTGAACCGAACCACGTGTCATCGAGTGCTATATAGCACCCGATGACGCGTTCCGGCCAGTCAATCACTGTAATGCCAGTAACCAACATGGCTACAGCATTACAGTAAGTGCCAGGACTTCCCCGCATGTTTATTGACTGCGCAGCAGCCAACAAACATGCGGGGAGGAGACTCGAGCATCTCGAGCAAAATGGTGTTCGGCCAAGCATGCTCGCCCAACACTATAGGTGATCAAATACTTATTTCATGCAATAAAATGCAAATTAATTATTTACAAATCATGCAATGTGATTTTCTGGATTTTTATTAGATTCTGTCTCTCACAGTTGAAGTTTACCTACGATAGAAATTACAGACCTCTCCATTCTTTGTAGGTGGGAAAACTTGCCAAATCGCCAGTGTAGCAAATACTGTACTTCTTTTCCCTACTGATATTCTTTGTTTTTTGGGGTATGAAATAATAAGGGACAACTAATTTATATCACATTTTAACACATCTTTTTGTAATTTTCACAAATTTCAACATCTGCTGCAGAACTCACCAAGATTGCCTAAGACTAGCACCTTTACTGCCATAAACCACCAGGCTTGCAGACATCTGAATGCTAGGTGGCCCTGCATATCTGGCTTGAGTTAATTATTGGGGCACTGTGCAATATTATTTATTTGATGTGGTTCTGGATTGTCTGGTTTAGAAGAACCAATGTCCAGGTCCCAACCTGCCCACCCACTAGCTACAAAGTCTTAGAGGAAACATTGTCTGCGATTTAGCTGAAGGTTGAACATTCACATGGGCCATGGCCAGCCCAACAGAACGTTCACATCAGGGCCTTTAGCTATGTCCCTGGTTATATGTCCCTGGTTATAACTGACAAATGGTAGACAATGTGCCCATTACAGATTTTGCACTGGGCCCAAGAGCTTCAAAGTTGGGTATTAATGGATTTGATAAAATTAGTGTTTTTAGACCATGACAAGATATTAAGAAATTACTAAATATGCAATTCCTTAATAAAATGTTTAAGGTAGCCCCAAACTGGAGCTTTGTTCTTGACGATCTAGCCATGAGATGCTTTTAACCTGTGAAAATGGAAGGTCATTAAAAAGCCATTAATTGTCCTAGTATGGTGACTCCCAGAAGTTCTCCATAGCACTATGTGTGTCCTCCTCCAGATTTCAGAAGTGTACATTTATAATTCATGCTGTGCTTGTGCTATGTTTAACTAAGACTCCTCACATGCTTCCTGGCAATGTATGACAATAGAGCCCTGCCACCACAATGACAAATGGCCCCGTCTTTAGCCTGTGACCTGACACCAGTTACAGGTGAAGAGATCAGGGACAGGAATCTATATGACCATTGCCGGCCATCAGTTATACTAAAAGAAAATCTTTAAAGCTATTTGCCATCACATTTGTAGGTCGGGCTTGATACTTGCTGGCTTGGCAGAGGATTCGGACCAGGAGTAACTTTGTGCCATTCCTCTTATGCAAAAAAAAGTCCCCATGTTCCCCTGAGTCCATGCTGAGATTTGTATGTCACTTATGAACTCTGACTCAAGGTCATGCACTTAGCATTCCCAAGGTCTGCTCCAAAATGGACTTCACAGCCCTCAGGGACACAAGAACATTGGGGATGACTTTCTTAGCAGCAAAATATCTTGTTGATCAAAATATTAGTGATAAAGCAGATGTCAAGGGTGAGCCAGGTCCTGGTCTCCAGAGGAAGGTCAGCTATGAACGTTGAGTAGTGTAATGGAAAATACCTAAAATACAGATCTATCAGACAAAGTATCCTGTGGATGCAGAGTCAGTTTGTAAATTCTTATAGCCTGCATTATACTGGGTGTGACTTGAATCTCCTGGGTCCCAATGCAAAATCTTGACAGGGCCCCCACATACCATGCGTCATTTAGTCTTTTTACATCGCAGAGGAGCGTTTGGACCCCTCATACACCAGTGCCTGATGCAATTCCTTGCTGTGTACCAACTATAGCTATGCCTCAATCCAGAGCTGGAATCTCCCAGCATTCCAGGATCTGTACAGCATTTCCATTACGTCTCCTCTCTTAAAAATCTAGGGGGTCATTTACTATCAGAAATAGGCCTATATTAGGTTATTTGCGCAGCAATCAGCGACTTGTCCCCGCTCATGCCAGGTCTAAAAAAAGTAAAAGAAAAAATAAATGAACCAGCACCTCCATAATGTATACCGTATTTTTCGCCGTATAAGACGCACCGGCGTATAAGACGCACCTAGGTTTTTGGGGAGGAAAATAAGAAAAAAAAATTTTTTAACCAAAAGGTGTACTAGGTGGTCTGTGGATGGCACTATTACTGGGGATCTGTGGATGACGGACACTGTTATGGGGGGATCTGTGGATGACGGACACTGTTATGGGGGGATCTGTGGATGACGGACACTGTTATGGGGGGATCTGTGGATGACGGACACTGTTATGGGGGGATCTGTGGATGACGGACCATGTTATGGGGGGATCTGTGGATGACGGACACTGTTATGGGGGCAACTGTGGATGACGGACACTGTTATGGGGGAACTGTGGATGACAGACACTGTTATGGGGGGGATCTGTGGCTGGCACTGTTACAGGGGGGGGGATCTGTGGATTGCACTGTTATACATGTGTCATCCACAGACCCTCCCAGCCCATAACTGTGCCATCCACAGATCCCCCGCCGCTCCAGTATACTAATATAATATGTCTGATTTAATTAATGGTTATTAAATATGCATCTTTATTCCTAATAGTACCTTAAATCCTAAGCGCTTCAGTACAATGCCGGCAGGCCGGGCAGCCGGCGCGTCACTCACTGACGTCACTTGCCTGCGCCGCCTGCTTCATTCATAAAGTAGGCGGCGCAGGCACGTGACATCAGGGAGTTACGCTGCCGCCCGCCCGGCCTGCATTGTACGGATGCGCTTAGGATTTAAGGTACTATTAGGCATAAAGGGGCATATTTATTAACCATTAATTGAATATGACATATTTTATTAGTACACCGGAGCGGCGGGGCGGGCCTTTAGTACAGTGACTGCACCGCCCCGCCGCTATTGCCGGCCCCAGCTCCTCCTCCCAGTCCCTCCCAGAGTCCCCGCTCCCTTTACATCGCTGCCAGCGATATAAAACTGACTGCATTCGCCGTATAAGACGCAGGGGCATTTTCACCCCATTTTGGGGGAAGAAAAAGTGCGTCTTATACGGCGAAAAATACGGTAAATATGAGACCGCAGGTGCACGCTACCTTGGCTGAAACACAATGTAATTCATAGAACTACAAGTAACAGCACACTGCTTATCAATTGCACAAAGATATAAGCAAACGATGAACATAAAATAAACTGCTTGGCTGCTATACTTACTGTTAGTAAAAAGCTCTTGGCGCATATTATTGATCAAAAACATGTCAGGCCCATCTACCGGTCAACAAGGTGGCTTCCATCAGGCCTACTCTAACACATGCCTCTCCTGGGCAAACAGCCTACAAACTGGGCAAAGTAGGACCCAGCTACCCATCTTGATAGAAGCCACCTTGTCAACCGGTAAATGAGCGTGACATATTTTTAATTAATAATATGCGTAAAGGGCTTCAATTTTTTCTAACAGTAAGTATAGCAACCAAGCAGTTTATTTTATGTTCATCGTTTGCTTATATCTTTGTGCAATTGATAAGCAGTGTGCTGTTACTTGTAGTTCTATGTAGCGATGTCCGGATCATGAACGAATCGTTCTTTTGAACCGATTCAGTTCACTGATCCGGAAGAGTCGGTTCCTCTGACTGAGCCGATCCGAATGAAACGGCTCAGTCAGATCAGCAGCAGGCAGTGTAATAGGAGCCGACAGTGGACGCTAGCCCCGCCCCTCCCCGCCCTCCAACCAATCAGAGGCCGCAGCACTGACTCACAGCACAGGGGGAGTTGCAGGGACTCAGAGAATCATCAGAGTCTATTAGTTAAAAGAATCGAATGAGTCAGAGACTCATTTGATTCTTTGAGTTAAAAGAACCGTGAGTCACCGAGTCCCTGCCAGGCTCCCTGCTCTGCGGCTCCCTGTAAGTCCGTCCGGGGGGAAGGGGGGGCATTAATCTAGCATGTAGCAGAGCTGTGTGTGTACAGGGTGCATGCAGCAGTGTAGCATCATGCTACACTGCTACATGCACCCTGTACACACACAGCTCTGCTACATGGATTGCTGTGTTGAGACTCTTAAATGAGGCTCCACTGTATTTTCTTTAACTGGGCTTCTTAAGAAGAGCTATTGTTTTGTTTGAGTAGTCTTCTAGGCATTGCTCCCGGTTAGCCAGAATCCTACTCCACACTGATGAAGGGCAACACCCCGAAACAGCTGTCTGTGGATGGATAACCGGCTTAGGTCTTCCCCATCACATCCTTAAAGCTTGTAAAAGAGCGGGATCTTGACTTTAAAAAAATGTGAAAAGAAAGAAAAATGTTATATTTAAAGTAGTAAAAGAGTATATATAAGTACTACTTTTATAACCTAATTACACATTTGGGTTGACCGTATATCCCCTCTGATTTATTTGCGTTTTTTTTATATAATTGAGACGATCGATATTTGCAAAAAAGTGTCTTATGATTTAACTTCTGATCATTTTTTCATTTTACTAATAAATTCCTCAATAATGTATGTAATGGTAAGTTAAATAGATGCTACGTCTCCGTTTTAAAATGTATACAGGTCCTTCTCAAAAAATTAGCATATTGTGATAAAGTTCATTATTTTCTGTAATGTACTGATAAACATTAGACTTTCATATATTTTAGATTCATTACACACAACTGAAGTAGTTCAAGCTTTTTATTGTTTTAATATTGATGATTTTGGCATACAGCTCATGAAAACCCAAATTTCCTATCTAAAAAAATTAGCATATTTCATCCGACCAATAAAAGAAAAGTGTTTTTAATTAAAAAAAAAGTCAACCTTCAAATAATTATGTTCAGTTATGCACTCAATACTTGGTCGGGAATCCTTTTGCAGAAATGACCGCTTCAATGCGGCGTGGCATGGAGGCAATCAGCCTGTGGCACTGCTGAGGTGTTATGGAGGCTCAGGATGCTTCGATAGCGGCCTTAAGCTCATCCAGAGTGTTGGGTCTTGCGTCTCTCAACTTTCTCTTCCCAATATCCCACAGATTCTCTATGGGGTTTAGGTCAGGAGAGTTGGCAGGCCAATTGAGCACAGTAATACCATGGTCAGTAAACCATTTACCAGTGGTTTTGGCACTGTGAGCAGGTGCCAGGTCGTGCTGAAAAATGAAATCTTCATCTCCATAAAGCTTTTCAGCAGATGGAAGCATGAAGTGCTCCAAAATCTCCTGATAGCTAGCTGCATTGACCCTGCCCTTGATAAAACACAGTGGACCAACACCAGCAGCTGACATGGCACCCCAGACCATCACTGACTGTGGGTACTTGACACTGGACTTCAGGCATTTTGGCATTTCCCTCTCCCCAGTCTTCCTCCAGACTCTGGCACCTTGATTTCCGAATGACATGCAACAGTCCAGTGCTGCTTCTCTGTAGCCCAGGTCAGGCGCTTCTGCCGCTGTTTCTGGGGAATGCGGCACCTGTAGCCCATTTCCTGCACACGCCTGTACACTGTGGCTCTGGATGTTTCTACTCCAGACTCAGTCCACTGCTTCCGCAGGTCCCCCAAGGTCTGGAATCGGTCCTTCTCCACAATCTTCCTCAGGGTCCGGTCACCTCTTCTCGTTGTGCAGCATTTTCTGCCACACTTTTTCCTTCCCACAGACTTCCCACTGAGGTGCCTTGATACAGCACTCTGGGAACAGCCTATTCCTTCAGAAATGTCTTTCTGTGTCTTACCCTCTTGCTTGAGGGTGTCAATGATGGCCTTCTGGACAGCAGTCAGGTCGGCAGTCTTACCCATGATTGCGGTTTTGAGTAATGAACCAGGCTGGGAGTTTTTAAAAGCCTCAGGAATCTTTTGTAGGTGTTTAGAGTTAATTAGTTGATTCAGATGATTAGGTTAATAGCTCGTTTAGAGAACCTTTTCATGATATGCTAATTTTTTTAGATAGGAATTTTGGGTTTTCATGAGCTGTATGCCAAAATCATCAATATTAAAACAATAAAAGGCTTGAACTACTTCAGTTGGTGTGTAATGAATCTAAAATATATAAAAGTCTAATGTTTATCAGTACATTACAGAAAGTAATGAACTTTATTACAATATGCAAATTTTTTGAGAAGGACCTGTATAACTCCATTCTAACTTATTTGTTGTTTCCTCCTTTTCACAGGTGTGTATCCACGACTGAGTATCAATGTTTATTGGGTGGGAGCGGAAGCAGAGGCAGAACACTATAGTAGAGAGTCTAGGAGACAGTTATCAGACAGTACTACATATAAAAAACTAAAAAATTACCCTACCAAGGAATACTATACAAAATTAGTCGAGTATTGGAACAAAGGTCTGCAAAAGGGAATTCTCTCCGAACAAGAACATAAATTTATACTCAATACACAACAAAGGTTACCCGTATTTTACTGCATACCCAAATTACACAAGAACCAACAAGATCCTCCCGGTTGCCCTATTATCTCGGGAATAGGTTCCCTCACTTTAAATCTGTCTCAGTATATTGACAAACTACTACAACCGACAGTGAAAAATACACAGGCATACAGCAAATCAAAGATACAACACAAATTATACAGATATTAGAAATTTCTATCCCACTGGATAATCGGTACACTGGATGTACACTCCCTGTATACCATAATTAACCATCAACAAGGGGTGGAGGCTATGAAAAAACAACTACAAATGGATGGCCAACTACCCTTGGAACAGATAGAGTATCTAGCAGAGAGGGTACAATTTATACTAACCCATAATTATTTTTTCTTTGAGTCTGAGTTTTATTTACAGATACAGGGTACAGCCATGGGCACCAGGTTTGCCCCAGTTATGCCAATTTATTCATGGCACAATGGGAACACCAGTTCAATCTACCCAGACTGGGGACAGACCTGGTGCTCTGGCAAAGATATATAGACGACATTATATTTGTATGGCAAAAAGGCAAAAAATAACTAAAAATAAATAAATACAAATGCATATACCGTATTTTCCGTTGTATAAGACGACCCCCAACTTTTCCATTTATCTCTTTACTAAGATACCTTACTCTCAGCTCAAGTACCACTAGGCAGTGCAGATGGCGCTCACTAACTGACGTCACGCGCCTGTGCCACCTAGTGGGAGGAGCTGGCATGTGACATCAGTGAGTGAGCGCCGCCCGCCCGCACTGCCTGCTGTTACAGGAGTAAGGTATCCAGTAAAGAGATCAGCGATGATTAAAGTTAAAGCTACTGATTACAGTTTATAAATGTACTCCTGTGAGCGGCGTGGCCCTGTATATTCTAACCCCCCAGGCAAGTGTCCCCGTCACCATGGGAACGCCTGGGGGTTAAAATATACCATCGGATTTGAGTTTTCACGATCTCACCGAGATCGTGAAAACTCAGATCCGTGGTATATTATAACCCCCAGGCAAGCGTCCCCATCACCAAGGGAACGCCTTGGGGTTAGAATATACCATCGTATCTGAGTATACCCGGCGTATACGACGACCCCCGACTTTTGAAAATAATTGAGTGTTAGAAAGTCGTCTTATACGCCGGAAAATACGGTAAGTTACAATTCACATCTAATATAGGCAAATTATCAATAGAATTTCTAGACCTTCAGATCACTGTAGAGCAAGAAAGTTTAGTTTGCAATAGTTACCATAAACCCGTTACTATCCACGACTGAGTATCAATGTTTATTGGGTGGGAGCCTCCTGCTAAGGAGAGATCGGTATACCAACAGGATAACCCGATCACTCGTCGGCAGAGGGCACCCACCCTGATCTACAGGAATCCGAATACTTCAAGATCGGCATTCAGGCCCACAGGTAATAATGTATTAAATTCATAGACATTTGTATTTATTTCTTCCAAAAAGTTTTGGAGTTCTTTTTCATCTTTTTGCTATACGAATATAATGTCGTCTATATATCTCTGCCAGAGCACCAGGTCTGTCCCAAGTCTGGGTAGATTGAACTGGTGTTCCCATTGTGCCATGAATAAATTGGCATAACTGGGGGCAAACCTGGCGCCCGTGGCTGTACCCTGTAACTGTAAATAAAACTCAGACTCAAAAAATTATTATGGGTTAGTATAAATTGTACCCTCTCTGCTAGAAACTCTATCTGTTCCAAGGGTAGTTGGCCATCCATTTGTAGTTGTTTTTTCATAGCCTCCACCCCTTGTTGATGGTTAATTATGCTATACAGGGAGTGTACATCCAGCGTACTGCTAATCCAGTGGGATTGAAATTTCAAATTTTCTACTATCTGTATAATTTGTGTTGTATCTTTGATCTATGTCTGTGTCTTTTTCACTGTCGGTTGTAGTAGTTTGTCAATATGCTGAGACAGATTTGAAGTGAGGGAACCTATTCCCAAGATAATCATGCGACCGAGAGGATCTTGTTGGTTCTTGTGTAATTTGGGTATGCAGTAAAATACGGGAAACCTTTGTTGTGTATTGAGTATAAATTTCTGCTCTTGTTCGGAGAGAATTCTGTTTTGCAGACCTTTACTGCAATACTCGACTAATTTTGTATAGTATTCCTTTATGGGGTCATTTTTTGTTTTACTATGTAGTACTGTCTGATAACTGTCTCATACACTCTCTACTATAATGTTCTGCTTCTGTTTCCGCTCCCACCCAATAAACATTGATACTCAGTCGTGAATACACACGTGTGAAAAGGAAAAACAACAAACAAGTTAGAATGGAGTTATATCCATTTCAAAATGGAGACGTAGCATCTATTCAACTTACCATTACATACATTATTGGGGAATTTATTAGTAAAATGAAAAAATGATCAGAAGTTAAATCATAAGACACTTTTTTGCAAATATCGATCGTCTCAATTATATAAAAAAAAACGCAGAAGAGATATATACGGTCAACCAAAATGTGTAATTAGGTTATAGAAGTAGTACTTATATATACTCTTTTACTACTTTAAATATTACATTTTTCTTTCTTAACACCTTTTTTTATTTTTTATTATTTAATATCTCTTCTAGGTATATGACATATGAAAGAGCCCATTAGTAAAAAGAGAATTAGTAACTAAATAAACATTTCCTGGCAATAATAAAAGTTTGTGAAAATTCGCATATAAACCGTAAGGGAATAGCAGGAATTATTAGTATTAGGGGAGTTAATGTGTGAGTCATCACATGAAACAATGGTCCACTATATACAACAATCTAACCAATATGCGCAACAACCGCATGAGAAACATCAGGGTGCTGATACTCTTATGTTATAATGTTGTAGATATAGAATGTCATCTATTTTGGACATTGACAAGAGTGAGATATATACCGGTAAAATGGAGAGTGATGTTTTTATTGATGTGCAACGAATAGAAAGATATGGAAGGGATGATCCATGCCACTTTTTTGCTTTGTTTTCTCGTGTCATTTCCAAGACACACAGACAAACAGTATTTAAGGGTACGAGCAACATAAAGGAATTAACCACTGAGGAAGGAGCAAGTTCAAAGCTCCGAAACGCGTGTGGTTGGGATATAAAGTAATAATAAAAGGAGCACTCCAGGAACTCTACGACCACCACCTGACATACATACAACAGAGGAGGGAACACACCTAGCCGGCTGTTAGACATCAATCCACTGACCACGTGGGACGCCGAATAGACTCTCCGAACCACATGAAAATCAGCACATAAACATAATACTCACGACCAAGAAGGGGATACGCAGGTAAGATATACCAGTGCCGCGTACCACGTGGGATGCTACAGTCGACACCCGACTCTGCTCCTCAACAGTGAGTAACAAACAGATACATCGCACAACAGTGTGGTATACTAGCACGGAGGTTGGATCATTTACGTTACCTATACCGGCATATAGAAAGCACCAGATTTAATCACCAGTGATGCATGAATTAACAAAAAGACTCACATTAATGTGCACATGAAATTAATTGACATTGTTCACAGACTTACCATCCCGGGATACATTCAGATATATTGGGACCCAACACTGTTGGCAAGAATACACAAATATACATTTCCGCTAATCCCTTCAGGACAACATATCAGACTTATAATATGTATACTGTGGAATATTGCGTCTGAATATATTGAATCACTCCGCGGTGTTACATTTCCGATGGGTTTTGTCCCCATGGAATTGTGTGGTACATGATATAATGACACACTCCATAGACATCACCCTAACCAGCGATTTTTCACCACTGAGTGTTACTTCTAATTTTTAAGCTGTGTTTTATTTTAGTGTTTTTATTATATTTTATTAGGTTTTATAAATAAATTGTGTGTTCAGAGTGACCCCAGACGTCGAGTGCCTATCATTTGAAGTAAATCTTTTGAGTCCTAACGATCAGTGCACCATTTCCATATCAGAGAACGGGAGAGCCACTTTGATATCTCTACAAGCAACCATATTTTATGTGTGGTGGTCGTTTTATGAAGATTTGCCCAGTTTAATGTTTACTACCCGTATACCTGAAGGCACGACACAGACGTATCGCCATGCCACGTTACACAATCTAATTCTATAATCAGGCTTTGCTGATCCACGTACAAGCCGAAGAACACATCTAGCTCACGCGTGCAGAGATTTATTTTGCAGCCTCCCAAGAGGCTGTACATTTAATAGAATAAATCCTTGATTTAGATAATTCTTTTCAGCTGTATGCAATCACTGGCTCCATCTTGTATGACTAATTTCCATTTCACACGGTTATCACCTCGATGTCAAATCTGCTGCAAAAGGAAAAAAAACTATCGTTCTTTTTCTTTTGTGGAAATCTGACTGCTATTAACTTGTATTCTAAATATGAGAACTTTAAAGGGGTTGACCACTTTGGACGAGTCCTTTTTTGTTAGAAGGGTTCCTGATGATAAGCTGATCAAAGGGTGTGTCCCCTGCTTGGATCATAGCAATCAGCAGTGATCTGTGAGGGAAATCTGGAAGCGAATGTTCAATTTCCCTGCAGCGCCACCACAGGTGACTTGAGGTATTACATGATTCCCATTAAAATCAATCACGTGGAAATGTTTAGGAAGGAGAGTAGGGTTCCTGACCAGGTCTCTTCAGTCTAGGAAATCCACTATGCAAAAGTACAAGAGTTTATCCTTGAGACTGTTAAATAATCATATAGTGATTTACTAACACCTCCATCCAATGTTCAATTAACTCTCCTAAAAAGTGATCACTTTTTTATTGCTAAATGCTAATTACTAATTGTCACTAATACGACATATACCACCCGCAGAAGACCACTTGATCTTGGGATGTACCTGAAACCATGGGAGCTGTATTAGTCATTTGCAGTATTGCTGCTTCCATCTTCAGCAAATGAGCAGCTCTCCCTGGAATATTTCTATGTCTGCAACCACTTGGTAAAGTGGGTGCACATCTGCATCATAACTGGCACCAGCAGAGCAGATAGCAGGGCCAACTGCACTTTGAATGTAATTATACCTAAAGCCATACCTCCCAACTTTTAAAAATCACAAAGAGGGACAATATGTGCGGGTGCATCGCGGCCATATTTTTTATACTAGACCACGCCTCTAACTCCACCCAAACCATAATTACTGACTCCGTC
This sequence comes from Bufo gargarizans, assembly GCF_014858855.1. Taxonomy (NCBI): domain Eukaryota; kingdom Metazoa; phylum Chordata; class Amphibia; order Anura; family Bufonidae; genus Bufo; species Bufo gargarizans. The sequence goes on along the minus strand of NC_058082.1, from coordinate 591,816,950 downwards.
AGAACTGGGGATCGGTTAGGTGCGTGCAAATTTCTTTATTTTTTTACAGCATGTGGAGACCTTGGGACAATTCTTTCCTTGCGCGTCAATATCCATTTAAACAGTAACACTTAAATTATCGGATTATAGATATTTTAAGGTCCAAATTGTACAAAATAATGAAGTTCTGGTCTAAATTATGTGTAGAAACAATTCCCCAGGTAAAAAGAGGGACATTTATGGATCAAAGAGGGGCTTGGGTCAAAAAGAGGGACTGTCCCTCCAAAAGAGGAACACTTGGGAGGCATGCTTAAAGCTATAGTTTCAGGAGAACGATCAATCTGGTGGCCACATTTGAAGCTGAGAAGGATTTTTTTTACTAAGATGAGGAAAATTGGATTCTACTTCATGAGAATTTTTTACCTTCCTCTGGATTAACATTGCAGGATGGATGGTTGTCTGTCTTTTTTAGCCTTAATATGAAGGGAAGAGAGGTACAGTTCCTGTTTTTGAAGAACACCAGTAGGGCTGGGTCAGAGACTGGCTCACCTGAGTACCTGAGGATCCTATCGTAGGCCCAAGATTGAACTCAATAATAGCACCCTAATAAAACATCTATCTGTAGTCAGCTCAGAGGACAAAAAAGAAGAGCAATGATAGTAGCAAGAATGGTGGTTGTGGTCAGTATTCACTCTGACACTCCCCTGGGCCGTGAACTGATAGGAAGGACACACATGTTCTACCCTTCGGGGCACTCTTTAGTTTTTGGATTCTCCCGCCTGATGTCGATTGAGATGCCCTTGGTGTTAAGAGTTGATGTAAGGTGCAAGACAGGGCCCCAAGCAGCTACAGAGAAGGCAATGAAGAGGCAGTTTTGCAGTAGAACAGTTCTTTACTGAAGATTCAGGTTCAAGCACATCACTTAGTTTTTATCATGCATGGACTGGCACTTAGAACACAATTGCACTTTCCAAAGATGTTACAGGTTTCACGGCAGCAAAGGTAGTTAATAGGACAAGGCGTCTCTTTAAAGCAATTTTGCTAACACTGCATTCGTCTATCTGGAACTTGCACGAGCATCCAGGCGTGAGGTGAAAAACGTCACTTTCTATAATGCAACCTCAGGGTGGCCCCTAACATCAGACTATGATCTCCTCTGTGGGATGTGGATATCTTTCTTATGCAGGTGATCAATCTCTTTGGCCAGGGACCAGAGGACTTTAAACTTCTTGACACATGGCAATGGAGACTCAGTGGTCCTTTTCAGACTGCAATTCTTTACAGAACTTCTATCAACACCTCCTTTTTGTATCTGGAATGCTTTGTGACCCAGGGCTGGCAGTTCCATCAGCTACCACACTAAACACGTGCTCACTCCTCAAAGTCTAAACTCAGACTCCTCTAGCTCTGTGCTAAATCACTCTTTCCTATCTGGCAAGAGAAAACAGCCTTACCTAATGACTGGGGGTGGATACAACAGCCTATTAACTCCTTGCATGCAATTAATACAGGAAATACAGATACAACACAAAAGTAAATTTTTAACCCCTTGGCAGTGTACTGCTGCTCCGCAGTGGGACGCTGCACATGTCAACAAGATGATACCAATGTGTCACGGCTGTTTAAGGGTAACAAGAGTATACACAGTAAAAAGAGCTACTGACCGGACCCAAACTAGGGAAGAGAAAGGGTGACCCCTGTCAGACCCTCAACACTCTCCCTATGCTGCTAAAGCACATGCCCGGATCCAAATGGTGGAACGAGGCATGCCCGCGTACCTTAGACTGATGAGCCCTGTAACCCCTACAATAGTGGAAGGGGCACGGCCTCCGATGCCCTGCACAGAATAAGGAGGGAACCGGGGCCACCTCAGATCCAGTCAGGAAATCACCAGGTACATAACAAAGTCTGCACACTTAGCTGATGGAGCTGCAGCCGTAGAGAAGACGGATCCAAGGACCGCTGGCAATATCCGGAGTGCTTGCAGCAGCAGAACACAGGTCCAGAGAACTAGTAGCTAAAGGAGTGAAGATACTCAAGGCAGAGCTACAACTGAAAGGAGAAATATAATCCACGCCCTGCAATAGGAGGAGGGGTGATTTAAAGGCAGAGAAATCAAACGCAGGAGAGACAGCTGAGAGTAAGACCTCATCACAGGGGCGGAGAAACAGAACAGTGAGAAAACCTCCAACCCTAAGTGACATCATCACAGGGGTGGAGACACAGAGCTTTGAGAACATCTCAAAGCTCTGGTAGTGACAGTACCCCCCCTTCTACGGGTGGACTCCGGACACCCAGGACCCACCTTCCCAGGATGAGCCCTATGAAATGCCCTGATAAGGCGAGTGGCTTTAATGTCCGACATCGGAACCCACATCCTCTCCTCAGGACCATAACCCTTCCAATGAACGAGGTACTGAAGAGAACCGCGGACAATGCGAGAGTCCACAATTCTGGAAACCTCAAACTCCAGATTGCCATCAACCAAAATCGGAGGAGGAGGCAAAGAGGAGGGTACCGTGGGCTGGACATATGGTTTTAAGAGAGATCTGTGAAAAACATTATGTATCTTCCAAACCCGTGGAAGATCAAGGCGGAAGGCAACAGGATTGATGACTGACAAAATTTTATAAGGCCCAATAAACTTGGGGCCCAATTTCCAGGAGGGAACCTTCAGTTTAATATTTCTTGTAGACAACCACACCAGATCACCCACATTCAGGTCCGGACCAGGCACACGTCTCTTATCAGCCACACGCTTATACTTCTCACTCATCTTTCTGAGATTACTCTGAATCTTTTGCCAAATGGTAGACAAAGACGAGGAAAATCTCTCCTCCTCAGGTAAACCAGAAAGAGCCCCTCCCGAGAATGTCCCAAACTGCGGATGGAACCCATATGCACCAAAAAATGGTGACTTATCAGAAGATTCCTGACGACGGTTGTTCAAAGCAAACTCAGCAAGAGGGAGAAATGAACACCAATCCTCCTGGTTCTCTGCCACAAAACAGCGCAAATATGTCTCCAGATTCTGATTGAGGCGCTCAGTCTGACCATTCGACTGCGGGTGAAAAGCAGAAGAGAAGGACAGCCGAACCCCCAGGCGAGAACAGAAAGCCTTCCAGAACCTGGACACAAACTGCGTGCCTCTATCAGAAACAATCTCAGAGGGAATGCCGTGCAATTTAACAATATGATCGACAAAAGCTTGCGCCAACGTTTTAGCATTGGGTAAACCAGGGAAAGGAACGAAATGAGCCATCTTGCTAAAACGGTCCACGACCACCAGGATCACCGACTTCCCCGAGGAACGAGGAAGATCCGTGATAAAGTCCATGGACAGGTGTGTCCAAGGACGGGAAGGTATGGGTAACGGGAGAAGGGAACCTGAAGGTCGTGAACGAGGGACCTTAGCGCGAGCGCACGTCTCACAAGCCGCCACAAAACCCTCCACAGACTTACGAAGAGCCGGCCACCAAAATCTCCGAGCAATGAGATCTACCGTGGCTCTACTCCCGGGGTGACCAGCAAGAACTGTATCATGATGTTCCTTAAAGAGTTTGTGACGTAGCTCAGGAGGCACGAACAACTTCCCGGAGGGACAACGGGCAGGTGCCTCAGACTGGGCAGCCTGGACCTCGGCCTCCAAATCGGAATATAGAGCAGAAACAACTACCCCCTCCGCCAAAATGGGACCCGGGTCCTCGGAGTTTCCTCCTCCCGGAAAACAGCGAGAGAGAGCATCAGCCTTCACATTCTTGATCCCAGGGCGGAAAGTAACAACAAAATTAAATCTGGAGAAGAACAGAGACCATCTGGCCTGTCTCGGATTCATACGCCTGGCCGACTCCAGGTACGCCAGATTCTTATGGTCGGTAAAAACGGTGATAGGGTGCCTGGCCCCCTCCAACCAATGGCGCCATTCCTCGAAAGCCAACTTGATGGCCAACAACTCCCTATCTCCCACATCATAGTTTCTCTCTGCCGGGGAGAGTTTTCTAGAGAAAAAGGCACAAGGTCGCCATTTGGCAGGAGAGGGGCCCTGGGACAAAACTGCACCCACACCCACCTCGGAAGCATCCACCTCAACAATAAAAGGTAAGGAAACATCGGGATGCAGCAAGATGGGAGCAGACGCAAAACTCTCTTTAATCTTAGAAAAGGCTGCAAGCGCCTCCTCCGACCAAGAGGAAAAATCCGTCCCCTTTTTTGTCATGTCAGTAAGGGGTTTGACAATAGAGGAATAATTCAAAATGAACTTTCTGTAGTAGTTAGCAAAACCCAGAAAGCGCATCAATGCCTTCTGATTTTCAGGAAGCTCCCACTCCAGCACAGCACGGACCTTCTCCGGATCCATGCGAAAACCAGAAGCAGAGAGGAGAAAACCCAGAAATTGAATCTCTGATACCATAAAAAGACATTTCTCCAGCTTGGCATACAGTTTATTTTCCCGCAGTATCTGCAGGACCTGAAAAAGATGATCCTGATGAGTCTGAACATCAGGGGAAAAAATCAAAATATCATCAAGATACACCAATACAAATTTCCCCATTAAATGATAGAAAATACTATTAACAAAATGCTGAAAGACGGCCGGAGCATTCATCAGGCCGAAAGGCATAACGAGATTCTCGAAATGCCCGTTAGGGGTATTAAAGGCCGTTTTCCATTCATCCCCCTCTCTGACCCTGACCAGGTTGTACGCGCCTCTCAGATCCAATTTGGAAAACACCTTGGCCCCAACAATTTGGTTGAAGAGGTCCGGGATCAGAGGAAGGGGATAGGGATCGCGAATCGTGATACGGTTCAGCTCCCTAAAATCTAAGCAAGGTCTCAGAGAGCCATCTTTTTTTTTAACAAAAAAAAAACCCGCGGCAACAGGCGACTTTGAGGGACGAATATGCCCCTTCTCGAGACTCTCAGAGATATAGGTTCGCATTGCGAGTCTCTCCGGTTGTGAGAGATTGTAGAGGCGTGCCTTTGGCAGCTTGGCGCCGGGAATGAGGTTAATGGGACAGTCAAACTCCCGGTGAGGAGGTAGCTCCTGAACACCGCTCTCAGAAAACACATCCGAGAAATCAGAGAGAAATGATGGCAGAGTTTTAGTAGACACCTCAGCAAGAGTGGCTGTGAGACAATTCTCTCTACAAAAGTCACTCCACTCATTTATTTGCCTTCCTTGCCAATCAATAGTGGGGTTATGTCTAGTGAGCCAGGGTAGCCCCAAAACTAGAGGAGAAGGCAATCCGTTAAGGACAAAACAAGATATCTCCTCCACATGAGTGTCACCTACAGCTAGCCGGATATTGTGAACAATGCCTTTCAGAGATCTCTGCGAGAGTGGGGCAGAGTCAATAGCAAAAACAGGTATATGCTTTTCCAATGTACAAACCTGAAACCCATGCAAAGCTACAAATTGAGTGTCAATAAGATTGACGGCCGCTCCACTATCGACAAAAATCTCACAAGGAATGACCTTGCTCTCTAGCGCCACCCTGGCAGACAGGAGAAAACGGGAACTGCAGGTCAGAGGAAAAGCATCAATTCCCACATCAACTTTGCCCAAAGTAGCAGATGAAGCAGAACTTGATGATCTACCTCTTGAGGTTTTTCTCTTATTATCGCTCTTAGTACAGTTCAGGAATCTCCTAGACGGACAAACATTTGCCAAATGACCTATGCCCCCACAACAAAAACACACCATATTCTGAGGACTAAATCCTCTTTTATCAGGGGCAAGTCGGCCTAGCTGCATGGGCTCCTCCTCAGAGGGGAGCGAGACAGGATGAGACCACTGCATACTGAATGAGTCCGCACCATTGCCCCTAGACTGACAATGGCTGGACGGAGAGGTCTTGTTTCTTTCCCTTAGACGCCTGTCAAGGCGTACCGCCAATGACATGGCAGACTCTAAGGATGTTGGTCTCTCATGGAAAGCAAAGGCATCTTTCAAACCCTCTGAGAGACCATGACAGAACTGACTTCGGAGTGCAGCATCATTCCAGCCTGAATCAGCTGCCCATCTCCGAAATTCAGAACAATAAAGCTCCGCAGACAGTTTGTTCTGGCATAGAACACGTAAGCTCGATTCTGCCAGAGCAACACGATCCGGGTCATCATATATCTGCCCCAGGGCCACAAAAAACCTCTCCACGGATCGCAGGGAAGGATCCCCTGATGGCAGCGAAAAAGCCCAAGTCTGAGCATTACCTCTGAGCAGGGAGATGACAATCCTCACCCTCTGTTCCTCATTACCAGAGGAGTGGGGACACAAACAAAAATGGAGTTTACATGCCTCTCTGAAGCGAACAAAATTCTCACTGCCCCCGGAGAACGTTTCCGGAAGTGAGACCTTTGGCTCGCAACAGACTCCATGAGCCGGAGCAGAGCCCAATGCTTGTAGCTGAGTCAGAGATTGACGGAGATCCGCTACTTCCAAAGAAAGACCCTGCATGCGGTCAACCAGGTCAGAAAGCGGATCCATGTCAACAAGGACGGTTTTGGTGGATTATAATGTCACGGCTGTTTAAGGGTAACAAGAGTATACACAGTAAAAAGAGCTACTGACCGGACCCAAACTAGGGAAGAGAAAGGGTGACCCCTGTCAGACCCTCAACACTCTCCCTATGCTGCTAAAGCACATGCCCGGATCCAAATGGTGGAACGAGGCATGCCCGCGTACCTTAGACTGATGAGCCCTGTAACCCCTACAATAGTGGAAGGGGCACGGCCTCCGATGCCCTGCACAGAATAAGGAGGGAACCGGGGCCACCTCAGATCCAGTCAGGAAATCACCAGGTACATAACAAAGTCTGCACACTTAGCTGATGGAGCTGCAGCCGTAGAGAAGACGGATCCAAGGACCGCTGGCAATATCCGGAGTGCTTGCAGCAGCAGAACACAGGTCCAGAGAACTAGTAGCTAAAGGAGTGAAGATACTCAAGGCAGAGCTACAACTGAAAGGAGAAATATAATCCACGCCCTGCAATAGGAGGAGGGGTGATTTAAAGGCAGAGAAATCAAACGCAGGAGAGACAGCTGAGAGTAAGACCTCATCACAGGGGCGGAGAAACAGAACAGTGAGAAAACCTCCAACCCTAAGTGACATCATCACAGGGGTGGAGACACAGAGCTTTGAGAACATCTCAAAGCTCTGGTAGTGACACAATGCTTCTTAATGTCTACTTTATTCTATGTAAACTTCTGTTAATTATTGTAGTAGGTTTTACTGAGGCATAACAAGAGACCCACATACTTTTCTTGCACACAAGCCCTTTGCAGTCTGTGTCTGATCTAGATATCCTATTAAATATTGTTGATGATATGTCTGGCATGTGCAAAATTACTGTAGATGTGCACGTACCCTGCATACACAGTGGGTAGGCCCTCAGAATTATCACCTCTGGTGGGCCCAAGGATCTTCTGCCTGACATTGCCAGTTGGTTTAGGAAACCTTAGAGACCAGGCAAAGCCTTCTGGGAAAAGGGGTTATGTACAATATCTCTCATGCAGGAGAACAAAAGCTGCCTCTTAAGGCAACCTATTGAAGGTATCTACTAGAGATGAGCGAATTTTTAAAAAATGTGATTCGCCGGTACGCCAAATTTTTCCCAAAAAGTTCAGTTTGATACGAATATATTTGCGGCTAATTACATTTAAAAAAAGTCTATTTCCTGGCTGCTGAAAGCCTGTATAGTGGTGCAGAACACTGTGCCTTGCAGTAACACGCATAGGGACTCTGCTGTGGTAGTGAAACAATACTGTGAGTCCGTATGACATGCAGATGACAGGCGTCGCTCTTAGAATCACTGCACACTTTACTTATTTGAGCAGTCATGGGGCCAAAACTGACCAAATAACTCAAGTATGAACTCAGACTTACGATGCTAGCGCCAAGAAGAAGCGCGCTCCTTTTACACTGTCGCCAGCTGATTCCACATAGATGTTATCAGAACCTGTTCTATTAAATGTTTATGCAAGTAGAGCCCCCTGACAGAGAGGAGAGGGTGTCAGCAGTAAGTTTGTGTTTACGTCACTGATTAATTTGCCTTTACTCAGATCTGTCAGAACAATAATCCAGAAAAACGGATCCTGTCTGTGGAGCATACGCCTTCACTCTGTCAGCATTTGCTCAATAATCTATCTGTATTGCTAATGCAAAAAAAAAAAACAGTAGTGGATGTAAAACAGAGATGACTTGTGAATGGAATATTTGCATGTCTTCTGTGTTTTCTACCCACTCCTGCTTATGGCTACCAAATCATAATCCCCCCCCCCCCCCCGACCCAGAACTTACCTCTCATTCACCCTCTAGCCAGGTCCACAGACATCAAACTGTAAGTTGCCGCAATTTTTATATCAGATTGTACTATCCTGGATACGCCCTGAGTAAGGCTTTGTCAAATTCTCTGATACATTATATTGATACTTTTCCAACCCTATAAATACTACGGTGATTTGTTACCAAATCATTAGCCAATTCTGATGGGACCATACAGGCCTTACAGCTGCTAGACAGATAGTATCCATTGTGCATCTCATTTTTCCTTCCTTCTGACAGCAGAAGAAAGTTAAAATAAATCATGATGTCAGCCAGGCCGAAAGCCAAAAGAGTGGCCCAGTCATGAAGTGGGGAGGGTGGGAACAGCATGAGAAGTCCAGAGAGTGGCCCTTTGACTTATTGATAAGGTGGAAGCAGCATCAGGATACCACAGAGTAGCAAGGTGACATAGTGTGGATATGGCAGCAGCATCTGGAGACCACAGAGTGGCAAAGTGACATAGTGTAGAGATGGCAGCAGCAGGAGGATACCACAGAGTGGCAAGGTGACATAGTGTAGAGATGGCAGCAGCAGGAGGATACCACAGAGTGGCAAGGTGACATAGTGTAGAGATGGCAGCAGCAGCAGGATACCACAGAGTGGCAAGGTGACATAGTGTAGATATGGCAGCAGCAGGAGGACACCACAGAGTGGCAAGGTGACATAGTGTAGAGATGGCAGCTGCAGGAGGATACTACAGAGTGGCAAGGTGACATAGTGTGGGGATGGCAGCAGGAGGAGGAGGATACCACAGAGTGGCAAGGTGACATAGTGTGGAGATGGCAGCAGCATCAGGATAGCACAGAGAGGCAAGGTGACATAGTGTGGAGATGGCAGCAGCAGCTGCATCAGGAGACCACAAAGTGGCAAGGTGACATAGTGTGGATATGGCAGCAGCAGGAGGATACCACAGAGAGGCAAGGTGACATAGTGTGGATATGGCAGCAGCATCAGGAGACCACAGAGTGGCAAGGTGACATAGTATAAAGATGGCAGCAGCAGGAGGAAACCACAGAGTGGCAAGGTGACATAGTGTGGATATGGCAGCAGCATCAGGAGACCACAGAGTGGCAAGGTGACATAGTGTGGAGATGGCAGCAGCAGCAGGAGGATACCACAAAGTCGCAAGGTGACATAGTGTGGATATGGCGGCAGCAGCAGGATACCACAGAGTGGCAAGGTGACATAGTGTAGATATGGCAGCAGCAGGAGGATACCACAGAGTGGCAAGGTGACATAGTGTAGAGATGGCAGCAGCAGCTGCATCAGGAGACCACAAAGTGACCCGGTCATAGAGTGGGGCGGTTGGTGACAATACCAGTACTCGCTGATGAAGGTTGCTGACAGAAGGAGCACTTGGCATCAGATGTGTGGCATCAGGCGGGTGGCAGCAACAGAGTAGTAGCTGAGGCAGGTAGTCAGAAAAAAACGGTCTCTTTTTATCAAAGTGTTGGTGTGGCACCATGGATGATCTAGTCTGATGCATCAGGAATTGGTGGTTGGAAATCCTGGCTCATCCACGCCTGATTCATCTTGACAAAGGTCAGTCTCTCCACATTTAGGTGGACAGGAGAGTTCTTCTTGGGGTAACTATGGCCCCCACTGCACTAAACACCCGCTCTGATGCCACACTACTGGCCGGGCAGGACAGCTTTTCCAGTGCAAACTCTGTTAGTTGCGTCCACAAATCCAGTTTGGCTACCCAGTAGTCCAGAGGATCATCAATGTGGGTTGGCAGGGTTCTGTCCAAGTATGCCACCACCTGCTGGTTCAGGTCCTGCTCCAGGTCTACCTGCTGCTGGTGAGTAGTTTCTTCACTATGCGGGTGAAGAAAGCTACTCATCAGTGACTGTAGACTCAGGCTGCTGCTGATGGAGCTGGTACTGCTCCTGCCACCCCACCCCTCCCCAGCAGGCATGGCAGTGGAACGTGAGCGCAGAGGGCCCCCCGGTCAGACCTGCGAGAGGATGGATGATGGCGCAGTCAGGCAGCGGCCAACTGACTACATAGGAGTCTCTGTAGTAGTTCAGTTTGTCCTCCCTCTCAGTGGGTGTAAAAAAAGCCCCCATTCTGGACCGGTAGCGAGGGTCCAACAAGTTGGAGAGACAGAAGTCATCTCTCTGCCGAATGGTGACAATTTGACCGTCACTACGCAAGCAAGTGAGCATGGATCGGGCCATTTGTGCAAGTGACCCGGAGGGACTCCTTGCCTTCATCTCTACTGCATACTGCCACGGTGTGTCTGGGTTCTCTTCCTCATCGCCCTGGAGCTCCTCTGGCTGCTCCTGCTCCTCCTTTTCTGTCACCTGAGTAGAAAAACCACCCATTTGGCTACACATTGCCTGTGCTCCAATGTCCTCCTCCCCCTCCAGTTCAGCCCCCACAGGGCTCATGTGGCCGTGAGATCTAGGTGCCATGTCTCCAGTCCCCAGGGGAGTACTCCTATCCGCTTGCATCATCAAGAAATCGTTGATGGCCTTTCTCTGTTCGGTCCAACATATGGAGGGTGGAATTCCAGCGGGTGGAAAAGTCACATATCAGCCTATGTTGGAGGATGCTGTCCTGCTGCTTCAGCTCAAGGAGGGTGTGCTTTGCGGTGTACGGTGTACATGCAGAGTTTCCTGGCCATTTTTAGGATGTCTTGCAGATGGGTAATAAAACTTCAGGAACCTCTTGACAACCACATTGAACACGTGTGCCATGCAGGGGGCATGGCTCAGCCCTCCTTGATGCAGTGGCTGAGGGAACAGAAAAGGACAGAGGCAGGTTGAGGACAGGTGTGGGCACAGGGCCTGCTCCCGGGCCACGCCAACTAAGGGTTTTGTCTGACGAACCCACCAACTGTTGGCTGGGGGTGTCTGATGTCACTTGGGATGAAGTGGATGACATCGGGAGCTCAGGCCTCTCGCTGCAACTACTGCTGCCACGCCCCCTTACTCTGCTGTGACCTCTGCCTGCACTAGAAACATTTAGTGGCCTGGCACTTCTCTGTCTGACATACTTTTAGCTGAACTAAATAAATTAAAAGCATATTAAAACACCCCTAAAAGCGACAAATAAATGTTTTTTTTCTGTACTGAAATAGGCCACTAAACGCTTTCAACACATATAACTGCAGAAGTGAACTGAGAATACCGTATTTTTCGCCCCATAAGACGCAAAAAAGTGGGGGGAAATGGCAGTGCATCTTATGGGGCGAATGCTACCATAAGTGGAGAGGGAGGAGGGCCTGGAAGCAACTTGCGGCGCGGCCCAGTGTAGTCACTGTACTCTTACACCGAGCCCCGCACACACAAGTATTCAGATGTAAACTGTAGGCAATTGATATGCTAACTGTAGGCAATCCATATTTAAACTACAAGGTACAAGGTAGCGCAATCCACGTACCTTAGTACTTACTATTAAACGCCCGTACTTGAAGGTAGGCTGGCCAGTCACTTACTTCCTCATGGCGCATGCTCCACTCACTTTACTAATGAAGCAGGTGGAGCCTGCGCCGTGAGAAAATGTGTGACCGGCCAGCCTGCCTGCAAGTACGGGAGTTCAATAGTGAGTACTAAGGTACGCGGGTTGTGCTACCTTGTAGTTTAAATATGGATTGCCTACAGTTAACATATCAATCGCCTACAGTTTACATCTGAATACTGGTGTGTGAGGGGCCCGGTGTATTTTCCAACAAATAAGTGCACCAGTGAAGTGCGTATATTTTTTTCTTTCTATAATGAAATATCCTTTTTGTACTGAAATAGGACACTGAACGCTTTCACCACATATAACTACAGAAGTGAAATGCGTATATATATTTTTCCTTTTTGTACTGAAATAGGACACTGAACGCTTTCACCACATCTAACTGTAGAAGTGAAATGCGTATATATTTTTCCTTTTTGTACTGAAATAGGCCACTAAACTCTTTCACAAATTAATGCAACAGGGAAGTGCGTACATTTTTTTCCTTTTTGTACTGAAAAAGGACACTGAAAGCTTTCACAACATATAACTGCAGAAGTGAAATGCGTATATATATATTTTTCTTTTTTCAGAGATATAAGCCACTAAAGGCTTTTTAACATAGCACTTGCACCCTAATAACAAGAATAAATTGCTAGAATGCCAAAGCTGTATAATGGCTATTTGGATCCCCAAGTAATGTTTCCCGGCACTTGTAAATCACATTTTTTTTTTCACAATGAGGTTTTTCTAGCACTGTCCCAAGTGACTTCAGACGTCTTTCCCTGCACTAAGATGCTGTGAAATGATACTGTCACCGCCAGTTCTGTGAAAAAGGTCTGGCAGACGTCCTTCTCTACCTCTTGCATGGCGTTCTTTGTTTTGGTTTCACTTTTTCATCTCCTTTCCTTCTCCCAGGTGTCACCTATTTAGACTAATAGTCTCCCTTTATATTCCCTCCCATACTGCCTCACTTTGCGGTTTATACTACTTCCTGGATGAAGTGTTCACTGCTGGAGGCTGCTGCTGCTGTTTGCTCAGATACGTATTTTCATGTATTGTGTTTCCTTGCTGGCTTGATTCTAGGTGACCCTGACTCGTCCGTATTAAGTGCAGGGAGCCGGTGGTCGTGTCCCCTCACTAATATAGGGTTTTCAGGTGTCACACAGTCTTAGGTACGTGGGCATGCAATCGTCTACCATTGAGACCCTTGCATGAGCATAGCAGTCAGGGAGAGCTCTTAGGGTTTTATAGGGCTCACCTATATGATCCTTAGTTTGGGATCAAGCCAGTCGGACGTTTATTCATAAGTTCCAGCTATCTGCAACATCATCTGTGACAGATACCTCCCTATCCTTTCTCTGCACTTATAAATGTTTTTTTTTTTTTCACAATTAGGTTTTTCCAATTGCTGTCCCTAGTGCCTTCTCACGTCTGTCCCTGCACTCTGAATGCTGGAAAATGTCTGATTCTAAGATGGCCGCCGTATTTATAGGGCTGTGACATCACAGGGCTGGCTGGCTGCTGATTTGCTGCATGCATGGCATTATGGGTCAGCCCTCCTTCCCAGAGTTCCTTGCCCCATGTCCTCAAACGTGTAGCCGCCATTTTAGGAACAATTGCGATTCGTTACCACGAAGCACGAGGAAATTCGCATCTGTTGCGGAACGAATTTTTCCTGAAATTCGGATCGAATTCCACTTCGTCTGATTCGATTCGCTCATCTCTTGTATCTACCCTATAAATCAATGTATAAATATGTGTAAAATAGTCCTCGACATATAGCCTCAGAGATACACATACATGGTATGTAATGCCTTCGCCTCTATTTCCTTCTCCACTGTCTAGAGAGAGATATAGCTATATATTTCTATCCACCACTGAATGCAAGAGAAGGTGGACCAGAATATTGGCCACAGAAGAAACAGCAGGGGTGCTACTTGAAAGGAAAACGAAATGCACTTAAAAACCTTACAGAATTATTTTTATTGTATGTACTGTATATTGTAATATTTATTTATTTGACATGCCCTATTCATTGCATATTGATAAAGTAGACTTCAGCACAAGATGTTTCAGTGCAATTCAATCGTAGTTTATTAAATTAGTTCTGCGGCTGTAATATCATGACGTTTCAGCCGAACGGGCCTTCATCCGACTAGTGCCGCTAATGTTGAGGGGTAGATAAAGAGTGGCAGCGATATAGGATGACAGCGTTTGAGGCTGTGTATAAAGGCAATTGAGTGCCTTTTCCTTTATACACAGTGTCAAACGCTGTCTACCTATAGCGCTGCCACTGTTTTTATCTACCCCTCAACATTAGCGGCACTAGTCTGAAGAAGGCCCGTTCGGTTGAAACATCATGATATTACAGTCGCAGAACTAATTTAATAAACTACGATTGAATTGCACTGAAACATCTTGCGCTGAAGCCTATTTTATAAGTGTCATATGGGTTGGGAACCCTACTTCCACCATTGATTAGCACAAGCGGAGTGCAACAAGGCTTTGATCTACTATTCATTACATAGTCATACCTTTTTTGTGGGAAACAGCCTTAAAAGGACTTGCAACATGACACAAGGATTAGAGAAGGAAGCAACATGGTCCTCCCTGGTAAAGATGTCACTGCACCTCGTATATGGAAATAAAGCTAATGATGTAATTATCATATAGTGTATACACTGAGACTAATCAGAGGCACTCAGAATAAACCTGACATTTAGAACAGGTTCAGGCAAGGTGGTGAGGATACTGCGTACAAAGCTGAACCAGATACTATAGTCAGAATTTGAAGATATCGATAATACGACGACTAGATATTAGCACATTTTAAAAAAAATTAATATTGGCCAGTTTGCCGAATTTTTAAAAAAAATTCAGTTCAATCCGAATTTATAGTTTTTTTTGTTTCAAAAATGATATTAGTGTAAAAAACCTAAATAAAACAGTAATCATATTAGGTATTGCCATGTCCGTAACAACCTGCTCTATAAAAATATCACATGACCTAACCCCTCAGGTGAACACCGTAAAAAAAAAAATAATAATAATAAAACGGTGTCAAAAAAGCTATTTTTCTGTCACCTTATATCACAAAAAGTGGAATACCAAGCGATCAAAAAGTCATATGCACCCTAATATAGTACCAATCAAACCGTAATCTCATACCGAAAAAAATTAGCCACTACATAAGACAGTCGCCCAAAAAATAAAAAAATATATGGCTTTCAGAATATGGAAACACTAAAAAATCATAAAAAAAAAAAAAATGCTTTCTGATGTAAAACTGAAACAAACAACTAAAAAATTTGTCATATTTGGTATTGTCGCGTCCGTAACAACCTGCTCTTTAAAAATAGCTTAGGATCTAACCTGTCAGATGAACATTGTAAATAACAAAAAATAAAAACAGTGCCAAAACAGCTATTTTTTGTTACCTTTGCTCACAAAAAGTGTAATATAGAGCAACCAAAAATCATCGGTACCCTAAAATAGTACCAACAAAACTGCCACCTTATCCCTTAGTTTCCAAAATGGGATATAGTGTAAAAAATCCAGTCCATCAAAATCTGCCTTCCAAAAAACATGGCATTCCTTTCCTTCTGCGTTTTCCAATATTTTTTTACATTTGGTATTTTTTTTATAAATAATAATGCAATCTTTTGACCAATTTTACCACTGTCATGAAGTACAATATGTGCAGAAAAAACTATCTCAGAATGGCCTGCATAAGTAAAAGCGTTATTACCACATAAAGTGACACATGTCAGATTTGCAAAATATGGCCTGGGCAGGAAGGTGAAAACTGGCCCAGGGTCAAAAGGGTTAATTAGGACTATTTCAGACGCAGATTGCAGTGCAACTAACCTGCAACTCCTCCCTGCTCCCGCCAGGTTTACAAAAATGGGCGTGACATGGGGGGGGAAGGGGAGGGGCCGGCAGGCTCATCTCATCTCAGCAAGGAAGTTGACTTACATTTAGAACTGGCGGAGGATCCTCCAAAGTTATGAAGAGGCCGGTGCCTTTTCATAACTTTGGCGGATCCACCGCCAGTTTAGGGGTTTATTAAGACCGGTGTCTTAATAAATGTGCCCCATTTGTCTAGAGTCAGGGTTTCGAGTGTGGGAGCAAATCACATGCTGTTTTTAATGAGCTTTATCTTTCATATATCTATCAAAGATTATTACGGACTGAATCCAGCCTGTTTGTGACCTGACCCCTACCTCTTGGTTAGAAAAACTTCTAATCACTCCTTTTTAAAGGGCTCTAAACAGATTATATCCCCATATCATCATGTCCTGATTATGGTAATTCCAGTGTATGAGGTGGCTGTGTATTAAAGGACTATTTACACAACCGTGTTTGTTTTGCAGCCCGTAAACTGCAGATATGCAAAATATGGCTGTGGTCCATGTGCTTCCCGTTCTTTTCCCGGGCCCCATAGGAAAAAAATTTCAGCAAAAATTGTCCACAGAATGGACAAGAATAGGACATGATCTATAATTTGAGCGGCTGCACAGATGCAGACAGAACATGGATGACATCCATCTGCTGTCTGCATTTCTTGCAGCCCCATAGAAATGAATGGGTCTGCATGCAATCTGCAAAAATGCCGATCTGACGTGGACCAAAAATAAAGTTGTGTGAATGCACCCTAAAAAGTAATTTCCTGGTTTAAATGGATTTTCCGAGAGTTTTTTTTACTGATTACCTTTTCTCTGGATAGGTCATCATTATTTGATTGGTGGGTCCCGACACCTGGGACCTTCGCTGATCAGCTATTTAAGAAGACACCAACTCTAACAGTAGCGTCTAAGCCTTGTTGCAGCTTTCCCTAGGACATGAGATGCCACGTTCATTGGTCGCATGACCTAGATACAGCTCAGCTTCATTGAAGTGAATGGGACTGAGCTGTGATACCAAGCACAGCCATTATGAAAAATGGATGGTGCTGTGCTTTGTGAACTGAGAGAAGGCCTCGGCGCTACTGCAAGCATCGGTGCCTTCTCAAACAGCTGATTGGCGGGGGTCCCTGGTGTGGCAGGTGCAGCACTATGAAGTGCCTTTTGTGCTGTGGCATTAGAAGAATTTTGATATCTCTGACTTATAGTCTAACCAGACTGTCTATTACTCTCTAATTCCTCTAGTGCTCTTCTATGGAAACAGTAGGTTTAAAGAGCACACCAAATGCTTGAAATAACTTCTTTATTAACTTCAACTTTTCTTCATATATAACACTGCCGCCTCCGCAGCAGATAGTCCATGTACATAACACGTGTTGAAAAAATATCACAAAATGGCGGTATGCATAAGATGGTGGTTCAACTGTTCAATCTTGTCATTTAACATAAAATGGTGGATATATTTCTCTCTTGAGTATCTGTACTATTATTTAAGCACTTTATGATCTCTCTGAGAGGTATATCTGAGATTAACCAATAGTTTACTTGCTCTACTTGGTTTGCAGTTTGCTTTATACAATTGCTTATGATCTGGTATGAGCAGTTCGCAGTTGTATGCAATTTGTTTGGATTGTAAGTTTGTATGGCTCAGTAGTTCGTTTGTATGGTATTTGTAGTTTGCAATTGGTGGAACTGTAAGTAAACACACACATAACTGGTTCAGTTTACAGTTCTAATCACTATATTAACAGTAGGAACATTATACAACTGTTTTAAATACCTATTTTGGCCTCTCTGCTTCCATAAAACACAGTTGTTAGTGGAGTGTGTGTCTATTCAGCTCCTCTCTCTGGTGAATAATAATTCCAGCAGCTCCTGCTAGGGGTATTTCCCAAACAAGTTGTGTATGAGGCTGGCTGTAGTTGATCAAAACTCCTGGGCTGTGTGAGGCTGGCTAGGATTGGTCTAGACTCCTGCCCAGCAACAACAGTTTAACTCTACACTTTCTGTTGTTTCTGCTTCGTAATTGAGCTTACCTCACATCCATATAATGAATCTTAAAGGCATATTATCTTTTCTGCTTCTGTGAACACAATATATACAGTGGCGGATTACAATAGGGACGTTCGGGTCGGCAGCCCCGGGCCCAGCACCGCTGGGGGGCCCAACGCTGACCGGCGGGGCATAGCTCCCTGTCCCGTCACCGATCACCGTCATTCACCGCATAGGCCTCAGGCCTTGTAGGCCTGAGGCCTATGCGGTAGTGAAATCCCGGCGCAGGCGTGCGTGATGACGTCATCGCGCGCCTGTCATGGGATGCAGCACTGTGACGCGCCTGACTCATCCCGCCCGCCTTCCTCTGCGAGCAAGCGCCTGGCCCTGGACATAGGTGAGTATTTATTTTTTCATTTTTTGTTAATTTTTTATTTTTTTATTTCATTTGCCTACTTGGTGGGGACACAGGAGGACCTATTAGGGAACATAAATCGATTACATGGGGGGGAATGTGGGGGCTGTATGGGGCCAAATTATTATGGGAGGGAATACTATGTGGGGGCAAATTACTAGATGGGGCAGTGTGGGGGCAAATTATTATGAGGGAATACTATGTGGGGGCAAATTACTAGATGGGGCAGTGTGGGGGCAAATTATTATGAGGGAATACTATGTGGGGGCAAATTATTATGAGAGGGACTACTATGTGGGGGCAAATTACTAGATGGGGCAGGGTGGGGGCAAATTGCTGTGTGGGGCAAATTATTATGGGAGGGACTACTATGTGGGGGCAAATTTCTATCTGGGGGCAGTGTGGGGGAAACTATTGTGTGGGGGTAATTGCTATGTAGGGACTATGTGGGGGAAAATCACTATGTGGGGGAAACTATTGTGTGGGGGCAGTGTGGGGGAAATTGCCATGTGGGGACAGTGTGGGGTAATTGCTATGTGGGGACAGTGTGGGGTAATTTCTATGTGGGGACAGTGTGGGGTAATTGCTATGTGGGGGCAAATTACTATGTGGGGGCAGTGTGGGGAAAACTATTGTGTGGGGGCAAATTATTATGAGAGGGACTACTATGTGGGGGCAAATTACTAGATGGGGCAGTGTGGGGGCAAATTACTAGATGGGGCAGTGTGGGGGCAAATTACTAGATGGGGCAGTGTGGGGGCAAATTACTGTGTGGGGGCAAATTACTGTGTGGGGGCAAATTACTATATGGGGGCAGTGTGGAGGAAATTACTATGTGGGGGCAGTGTGGGGCAAATTACTATGTGGGGGCAGTGTGGGGCAAATTACTATGTGGGGGCAAACTACTATATGGGGGCAGTGTGGGGCAAATTACTGTGTGGGGGCAAACTACTATATGGGGCAGTTTGGGGGAAATTACTGTGTGGGGGCAAATTACTATGGGGGGATTACTATGTGGGGGCAGTGTGGTGGAAATTACTATATGGGGGTGTTGCTATTGGGGAGGCACTATAGGGGCAATTCTATTATTTCTGGGGACACTATACAGGGATTATTGCCTGGAGCACAATAGAGGGTGGTATTATTACTGGGGGTCTCTAGGGGACATTATAGCTGCTGTGGACACTATAGGAACATTTGGGGTAATTTATCAAACTGGTGTAATGCAGAACTGGCTTAGTTGCCCATAGCAGCCAATCAGATTCCACCTTTCATATTTGACAGCTCTTTTGGAAATCCAGTTCTACTTTACACCAGTTTGATAAATTACCCCAATTATATCTATCAGGGTCACTATTTTTTCAGCAGTATAGTTCCTGGGGCATTGGGGAGCACAACGGGCACAGTATTGGGGGTGGCAGGATGACGCTGTGGGGACACCAGGATGAGGAGGTTGATGGAAAAATTTAGAAATCTAACGTGTCTGTGTTACAAACTGTAGAGACGAGATGCGGCTGAAAGAATTTGTCATGGCGGTCTGGGTCAAATGGAGGAGAAGAAGAAAGAGAAAATCTACATGACAGGAGATGTCACTGGATGTAAGAGGTATGTGGTGCTGTATTCTCCTCCATGTCTTTTTTATTACAATTATATGTATTTTAAATTTGACGACCAAATTTTTCAGTTTAGGACCCAATTTGTCTGAAGATGTCATATGGCCTAAGAAGAGACTGTGGCGCTCATAAAGCACCGCAGCCTCTTCATACAAAAAAAACACAAAAAAACGAAACTAAAATGGAGGGGGGGGGGGGGGCCCAAGTTGGGTAGACAGCCCCGGGCCTATCATGCACTTAATCCGCCCCTCAATATATATAACAGTTATATGACATCCAAACATGAAGTCACTGTAAATAACTCTGCTTTTGTCTTTAACATACAAACATAGGAACTGTATTAAGGTTATTGGCAGGTTTAGCTGTATAAACACACAAGCCATATTAAAGGGTTTCTACCACCAGAAATACCGTTATGTAGCTGACTGACATTAGCGATGCGCCCATGTCAGCACTACATAACAGTATGTTTCTGACATTTGTCCCTGCAGCCGTTTTTGTAAAATAACCACTTTTATAATATGCTAATGAGCCTCTAGGTGCTATGTGGGCGTAAAATCAGCAATCAGCACCTAGAGGCTCCGTCTACTCACGCTTTATACTACCCAGGTCCCCTGTTCTGCCCGCCCCGCTCCTCTTGATTGATGTCACTGTTTCCTGCATCGCAGACTAAATCCCGCGTCTGCGCCGTTCACTTCTGTATTCGGCGCAGGCACAGTGAGTGAAGGCCGCTCTCCTGATGCCGGCTTCCTCACTGTGACGTATAGTGAACGGCGCAGGCGCGGGATTTCGTCTGCGATGCAGGGAACAGTGACATCAATCAAGAGGAGCGGGGCAGGCAGAACAGGGGACCTGGGCGGTATAAAGCGTGAGTAGACGGAGCCTCTAGGTGATGATTTTACGCCCACATAGCACCTAGAGGCTCATTAGCATATTATAAAAGTGGTTATTTTACAAAAACGGCTGCAGGGACAAATGTCAGAAACATACTGTTACGTAGTGCTGACATGGGCGCATCGCTAATGTCAGTCAGCTACATAACAGTATTTCTGGTGGTAGAAACCCTTTATAACAACCTAGGACAGGTTTTAGCTGGCCAGTTACACCGGGTGTCAATCCCCCACCAATCAGAACAATGACCTATCCAGAGGTCTTGGAAAACCCCCTTAATAGAGCTCACAAATGGTGTCACGCATTAAAAGACGTTGTTATGGCCAGCAGAGGTTTTTGCAGAAGTCTCCTAATTTTCTCTTCTGACATTTTATGTGTTTTCTTGGCTCCTACACAATGCGAGGTGACAACCACTAATGGCAACCGAGCTTAACCAATAAACCATTAAGAGTTAAATACAACCTCATAACATCTCTCATTCAATGTGGTACTGGCATTGTATTCATCAATCGGGAGCTCTGTAATTCTCACAGTGCAGCATTCGCCGGGAGGACAGAGAGGACTGTAATAATTATGCAAGGTTTCATATTATTTTTTGCCTACATTTAGGCTCCATTCACAAGTCTGTAACGTGTTTTGCGGACCGCACATCGCCGGCACTAGTAGAATATGCCTATTCTATTCCATAATTGCTGACAAGAATAGGACATGTTTTATTTTTTTCAGGAACAGAAATGCAGACCCGGAAGTGCGGCCCCATAGAAATGAATGGGTCCGCAATTCCGTTCCGCAAAATGTGTAACAAAATTGCGGACGTGTGAATGGGGCCTTAGTCTTAGTACGTCCGACACGTTCAGAACTTCCTATCGACCCTACTAGACCAAAAAGATGATGCACGTGTCCGGGTGATGCGCGTAAAGATGTCCTAAAAAGTGTAATCGACTAGAGGCATGGCTGACCGCCGGGGCTTTACCTTCATACACATGCAACGTCCAATCTGTAGCTGAAATCCATTTTAAACTGAAAAGAGAACTCCATTAAGTGAGAGATTTCCTCCTGGGTGTCAGTAAGTGCCGCTCTGTAGAGAAACCAGTGACAGAAAGAAAAATGAGGGTCATTTATCAGTGATGTGAGACTGTGACAGAAAACCATTATTAATGGATGTTCAATTAGGGATGAGATTACAGAGAAATTGCCTCATCTGTATATAGGGTGCAGTGGTATAATACATTCTATGGGACCTCCCAGGTTTGGGCGCCCTGCTGAGCAGGCACCAAGGCTGTGAGGAGCCCCTGCTCTTCTCTATGGAGTCATGGTCTGGCTCCTCCACCGTTTGGACGTTGCTCTCAGCAACCTTCGGCACTTCAGCTGCTGTGAAACTACAACTCCCAGCATGCACACTTACTCAGCCATTCTTGTAACGCCCCCTAAAAGTGAAAGCAGGATTCTGGGAGTTGTAGTTTCAGAACAGCTGGAGGTTGCTGGTCCCTGCTCTGAGGCGTCCATGCTATTTTATATGGCATCAGCAATCTGACATGAAGGGAAATGGGCCTTCAGCGGTCCTGAGAGTGATGATACCCCTGTATATTTAACTTCTATCATTTCTGTGTCTTGAACCCAGGGCCTGCTGTATGTGAGGCAGAAACCGTACCAATTAAGCCACAGGCTTCACTGTAAAGAATGTGATGCAAATGGGAAAAAGGATTGTTGGTGCACTGGCGTAGTACACCAACTGATACCTTTTGGCGCAATAACACGACCTCAGTAGATAAATAAGAGGGTCTTTTATTGATAAGTGACAACGCGTTTCGGAGTTGGTACACTCCTTTTTCAAGTCTAGGAAATCACAAATTTAGAATTTTCTTAATGGGTGGACAATTTTAATTCTCCCCCAAACACGCAATCTAGAGCGTCTCTTTTGCTCTTGTATATCTGCACGGACTTTTCACGTGCACATTTATTCCCAATCCATTCTAATGTATGGACTTTGTATATACATTTTATCCCTTTTTTTTTTTTTTTTTTTTTTTTTTTTTTTGTACCCCTCTCTAAATTTGTGATTTCCTAGACTTGAAAAAGGAGTGTACCAACTCCGAAACGCGTTGTCACTTATCAATAAAAGACCCTCTTATTTATCTACTGAGGTCGTGTTATTGCGCCAAAAGGTATCAGTTGGTGTACTACGCCAGTGCACCAACAATCTTTTTTCCCATTTGCAATACAAATCATTCCTCTGGAGACTTGGCCACTCCACCTACGAGGACTGAGAAGATACCGGCTGCACCGACCCCCTGTCCTTACGAGTGTTGTGCCCACGTATGCACAACAACATAAGGTGAGCACATTTCTCGACGCCTTGATTTTAAATATCCATTTTTGAACCTATTACCCTATGAGCGCCTTCCTATCTTTTTTTTGCCACAATCGCTGTAAAGAATGTGAAGAATTGATGGCACACCAACTGTGAATTTTCAATGTTTTATTAAGTCCAGTGTATTTTGGTATATATATACACAAGGTAATTCATGTCATTCATTTTCATAGCTGCTGATGTCGTTCCGAAAGTTTCGGTCACGTATGACCTTTATCAACGGTAATCTGTGGCTGTATAAGATAATATCCAGCCTCTACCCTATCTCATACAGCCACTGACCTATCCTCCGATCATCTGTATTTGATCGGTGGGGTCTGACACCCGCTGATCAGCTATTTGCGAAGGCACCGGCGCTCACAGTAGTGCTGCAGCCTTCTCACATTTTTGCCTAGGCCTGGAGACGTAACGTTCATCAGTCACATGGCCTAGGCGCAGCTCAGCCTCATAGAAATGAATGGGGATGAGCTGAAATACCAACGACAACCGCTATACAATGTACAGCGCTGTGCTTGGGGAGCTGAGAGAAGGCTGCAGCGCCAGTGCTTTCTCAAACAGCTGATCGATGCGGGTCCCGGGTGTCGGACACCCAACAATTCAATACTGATGACCTACACATAGGGTAGGTCATCAGTAAAAAAAAAAACTCTCGGAAAACCCCTGTAAAATATCATCTCACCTGGTCCTGTCAATCAAAATGCAGAGGGTGCAGCAGTTGCAGAGAAAGTCTAGGTGTAATGGTAACGCCCCCGTTGCTCCCAGAAGCTCATTTGCATATATTAAAACATTGTTTTCTCAGCAATGCGGGCGCATATGAACATGGGACCAACACAGATGTCTTCAGCTGCCAAGTGCCCATGTAACAGGTCAGCCAGTTTCATAGGGACAAATCTGCTGACAGATGCCCTTTAAGTGTAAGACATGAATAGGATTTCCTTACCCACCATTCACAAAAATATAGAAAGAAATTAGGTTGTATAACCACAGCATGTGAATACGCCCCTATGTTTCCTAATAAAAGATGATAAACCATTCATATGCAGTAATATTAGGCATCTGAAAGAAAGCAAAAACTCTTCTACAATGTGATAACCTAAAAATAAGCCAACATAGTAATTACTTGTGTGAACCATTACCATAATAAACTCAATCATCCCACCACACTACACAATGTGTTTCTCAGTCACAGTCTGTATTAAAGTGGCGGCAGAACAAGTGTGATCTTCCTTAATCCTTATCCTGTCCAGAAAATGAGGTATTTGTTTCGATGTTTTGCCTCCGGGAGAGATCTACATATTGGCCCAAGCCTTCTTCCCACGTGGGGCCTATCTACCAGGTCCAAACATTACTAAGCTAAGACAGAATAAACCATCAGGTTGCCTGTCCCTCTCCCGACAATGGAAGCAGTTAAAGGAAGCTGGTCCCCTGTTGGGAGTAGTAATGCACCCTGGGAAGGGGGAAAAAAAAATCAGGTCAATGGTAGTGGGATGCAGGCATCTGCAGAAAAGCCCTAGCCCCCATTCCTCCCTCATGGTCATTGTTACCACTGACCAGCTGCCTGCGATCACTGAACTCTGCACAAAAATGGGTAACTCAACTCCATTCAGCGGAGGTTAAATGCTTGAAATGAACCACACCTCTGAATAATTGCTTCCTCGAAGAGGAACTGGCTTGAATAGCCGCGCACACCCATTGATTAATGTAAGAAAAGAGGGAAAGGTCTGCCAGCAGATACAAAAATATCAGACCAGACCCCTTCTCATGATAGTCACAGCACAGCCTCCCTGGAAATGCAAGGGTTAGGCCTTTTTCACAAGTCCATGTCTGTGATGACAACCGTTACAAGATGGTCAGTGATTCATCCATGAAGATATCCATGAAGGATCCTTGTTTGGTTCGTTTTGTGCCCTCCGTTGGTCATGCGTATTCCATGGACACTGCTAGGCTGAAATGAATTTCCAAAGCATCTCCTAGCAAGGATCTATGGAAATGATGGCCCAAACATGGAGTGGCTTTCACGGACCCTTTAACGTGTGTGAGGGATCGGTAATCACTGCCAAAACAGGGCATGTCTCTGTGGTGTCACTACTGATCCACGGTCTGTAGAACACCACTGTTGAAAATACACTTAATAAAATCAACGAATAGGTGAGCAGTCGGTGGAGACCACGGACAGGTACGCAAGTCAAAAAGAGACGTGTAAAAGAGGTCTTAATCAGAACTCCCTACGGTTCTCTTGACTAGATAGCGGAATAAATATTTTCTACCGTACGTATTACTGCATAAGGTTTGTAGCTGAAGGTGACACCCTCATAGTTTAGAAGTAGAAGTCTCTGACAGGTGATGATCTCACTGTTTCTTGATAATGTACTTCATTGACTTCTTGTCATTTAATGGGATTACCCATTTTTTTTACAAAAATTCCCATATTTTGAGATGGCTGGGGTCATTTGGAGATCCTGTGTGTGCCATAAATGATAATTTTCCTCACAGGGCTGCTAGATGGGAAAGTGTCACGGTGGGGAGTGGGAGAAACTCCCCACCGAACACCAATGGGAAAAGCAACTAGGCCAGGACACCTGGGACAGGGAGCAAGGCACCTCCTAGGGCATCCCTAATCCTCGCCCTGACTCCTAACTGTATGAGTGAACCCAGATGGTAGGAGGGCTCATACACAGGAACCTCAGACCCTGAGACACCCTGATACTCCCTGTAATAGAGACAGAGCTGAGACAACCAGTTCTTTCAAGAGACAGAAGAACAGGAGTGTCCTTCGGCCTAGATGTAAGGAAAGGGGAAGACAGAGAACAGTCACTGGATCGGCAGGTAAGAGCCCAGATCAACAAACACTTACCTGCCGCAGCAACAATAACTGGATCCCATGCATCTGTGCTGGAACCCGAACACAAAACAGGACGCAGCCCAAGACAACAAACACAGAATCCAGCAAACCAGTAACTGCCTGGACCCCCATGCGAACAGGGTGCATGGCGGCCCCCGGCAGAGCTGATCACCCTCCAAGGAACCCTGGAGCCCTCTCACCGAAGGCACAGACAAAGAAGGGGATGTCTAACATCCATGCAGGACTATACTCACCATAGACAGAACAGACATGGAACAACAACTAGACATACAACACCAACCCTGAACAAAACCCACACCACACAAAGAATAGGGAAGGTAGGGTAAAAGACAAGGAAAAAACATGGGGGAGACATCGATGTCCCACAAGGTGGCCCTCAAGGACTGGGCAGATGGAACACCCAGGACAGGAGCATAGCTCCATCACCAACAGAGGCAGGAGGACAACTGACTCCAGCCTACAAGCCACAGGCAATATAAACACCAAGTGACCACACCCAGCCAGGTAGTTAACCCCTCCAGCACCAGACAGGGAAGGAACCCGGAGGAAGGAGCAAAACACAAACATGCTGCAAAACAACACGTTGCCTATGGCAACCAGCATGCACGGCTAACGTGTCACGGTGCACAACAACCAGACCGAGACACAGCCGTGACAGAAAGGTTGTTTTAGACAACAATCAATGGTTGTCCAATGGACACCATTTTTTCTCCATAGCAGTGACCACAGCAGTAGTCCTTCCAGTAAGGGACCACAACAGAAACTGATGGCACATTGATAGGATAAACCACTTATGTCTGATCTTCATCTACTGGAAACTCCATGCATGCCTTGAATGAAGGGGTCACGGCTTTGTTCTGTACATGAGTTTTGGTTCCAATAGTAGCACCATATAATGCCTATGTAATACATTCTCCAAATCACAGTACTATACGTAGACATAAAACCATCCCATAGTCTATATCATAGTGCCATAAAGTAATATTGGTCACACAAATTGCACAGATGCTCACTACCACACAAAGCTCCACCAAAGCTAGTGTCACGCTTCGGCGTGGGAGGGAAACACCACACCGAGCATAGGAGGGAAGGGGGGAACAGGGAATCAGGCCTGAGAACTAGGAAAGGAAAATGGACACCTCCTAGTGAAAACCCTAACCAAAATTCTGACTGACTACCAGTATGAACAGACCTCAAAGGTAGGTGAGTTAATACGCAGGAATATCTAGAGTCCTATCTAGCCCTATAGGACCCTGGTACTAAAGGCAGGGATGAAACTACCTGTTCCTCCAAAAAGGAAGGACGAATACGAGTCTCCTACAGGCCTAATACAGTTCTGATCAAAAGTTTAAGACCACTTGAAAAATGGCAAAAATCATATTTTACATTGTTGGATCTTAACAAGGTTCCAAGTAGAGCTTCAACGTGCAACAAGAAGAAATGAGACTGAGACAAAACATTTTGAAAATACCGATTAAACTGAAACAGGCTGTTTTTCAGCTGATCCAAATTTTTAGGACCACATGCCTTTAAAAGGCCAAATCTGTGCAAAGATGTGGATTCATTGTCATTTTCTGTCAGGTAGTCACACGTTGTGATGGCAAAGGCAAAAAAACTCTCCCTTTTTTAACGTAACCGGGTTGTTAAACTGCATAAGCAGGGTCTCTTCACAGCGTGCCATCGCTGCTGAGGTGGGACGCAGTAAGACAGTTATTTGGAATTTCCTAAATGATCCTGAGGGTTATGGAACAAAAAAGTCAAGTGGAAGACCCCAAAAAATTTCATCAGCACTGAGCCGGAGGATCCAATTGGCTGTCCGTCAAGACACTGGACGATCCCCAACCCAAATTAAGGCCCTTACTGGTGCTGACTGCCCCATAACCATCAGACGGCATCTGAGACTGAAGGGCTTTAAAAACCAAAAACGTCTTCAAAGACCTCGTCTCCTTGAACGCCACAGAACTGCTCGTTTGGACTTTGCAAGAGAGCACCAAACATGGGACATTTAAAGGTGGAAGAAAGTTTTATTCTCTGATGAGAAAAACTTAACCTTGATGGTCCTGATGGTTTCCAACATTACTGACATGACAAGCAGATCCCACCTTAGATGTTTTCTACGTGCCACAGTGGAGGGGGTGCCAAAAGGGTCTGGGGTGCTTTTTCCTTCAGTGGAACAATGAAGCTTCAGAAAGTGCAGGGGCATCAAACGGCAGCTGGCTATGTCCAGATGTTGCAGAGAGCATTCCTCATGACGGAGGGCCCTCGTCTGTGTGGTAACGACTGGGTTTTTCAACAGGACAACGCTACAGTACACAATGCCCGCAGGCAGGGCCGCCATCAGGGGGGTACAGCCGATACTCCAGTAAGGGGCCCAGACCCTGGGGGGGGGCCCGGGCAGTTCCAATGTAAAAAAAAAAACCTCTCATTTGTCAGTGACTTGAGTTGAACTTTATTGCATCACTAGAGGGGGGCAATTGATCATTCCTTGCTAGTGATGTCCAGTTCATGAACGAATAAATTCATTTGAATCGATTCAGTTCACTGAACCAGAGGAGTCGATTCCCCTGACTGAGCCGATCCGTGTGAAGCCGCTCAGTCAGTGAGTCACACAGCACACAATAGCAGAGCCGCTGGCAGCAGGGAGGGGAGGGGCTCGGGAGGAGTGTAATCTGATCCTAGAGTGGAAGCTGCTTCTGCCAGCCCCTCCCCTCCCCGCCCACCAACCAATCAGAGCTGAGGCAAGGCAAGCACTAGCAGCTCTGAGTCTGAATCACTGACACAAGTACACGGAGTCTAAGAAAGAATCGAATGAGTCTCAGGTTAAAAGAATCTAAAGATCCGACTTAGTTAGAGACTCATTCGATTCTTTGAGTTAAAAGAGCCGCGAGTCACTAGAACAGTTTACACTGAGGCTGATGCTTTTGTTGCAGCAGTGATAAGATTAAGGGACAGGAGCAGAGAGATAAGAGAAGTGACAGATGACTGTGAAGACCACGCGATCTGTTGCTCAGAAGCCATGAGATTGTAAGGCTACTTTCACACTAGCGGCAGGACGGATCCGACAGGCTGTTCACCCTGTCAGATCCGTCCTTCCGTTATTTCGCCGGACCACCGCTCCGTCCCCATTGACTATAATGGGGACGGGGGTGGAGCTCCGGCCCAGCACGGCAGTGCATGGCGAAAGGCCGCCGGACTAAAAGTACTGCATGTCCAACTTGTTGTGTGGTCTTTGCTCAGGGGTAAAATGCAAAGCTGTTTTCTGGATTATCCCACAGGGCCATGATCCTCCATCATTGTTATTAACCCCTCCCTTGCCAGCCCACCCAGCCCTATTTAGCTTTGTGTTCAGCTTTGAAAAAAATGTTTAGGCCATGAAGGGGTTAATTAAGTGTTGGAGGGGGTGGGGGGTGTTATTGTGCATATTGTGTTTGGGATCCATTTAACAAGTTTGACCAGTTGGGTTTGAGAGTGGTTGAGTGTCATCCACAGATCCCTCATAACAGTGCGTCACCCACAGACCCCCCCATAACAGTGTGTCACCCACAGATCCCCCATAACAGTGTGTCATCCACAGATCCCCCATAACAGTGTGTCATCCACAGATCCCCCATAACAGTGTGTCACCCACAGATCCCCCATAACAGTGTGTCATCCACAGATCCCCCATAACAGTGTCATCCACAGATCCCCATGACAGTGTCATCCACAGATTCCTCATAACAGTGCGTCATCCAGAGATTCCTCATAACAGTGTGTCATCCACAGATTCCCCCATAACAGTGTGTCATCCACAGATTCCCCCATAACAGTGTGTCATCCACAGATCCCCCTAACAATGTCATCCACAGATCCCCATAACAATGTCATCCACAGATCCCCCATAACAGTGTGTCATCCACAGATTCCCCCATAACAGTGTGTCATCCACAGATCCCCCATAACAATGTCATCCACAGATCCCCCATAACAGTGTGTCATCCACAGATTCCCCCATAACAGTGTGTCATCCACAGATCCCCCATAACAGTGTCATCCACAGATCCCCCATAACAGTGTGTCATCCACAGATTCCCCCATAACAGTGTGTCATCCACAGATCCCCCCATAACAGTGTGTCATCCACAGATTCCCCCATAACAGTGTGTCATCCACAGATCCCCCCATAACAGTGTGTCATTCACAGATCCCCCATAACAGTGTGTCATCCACAGATTCCCCCATAACAGTGTGTCATCCACAGATTCCCCCATAACAGTGTGTCATCCACAGATCCCCATAACTGTGTCATCCACAGATTCCCCCATAACAGTGTGTCATCCACAGATTCCCCCATAACAGTGTCATCCACAGATTCCCCCATAACAGTGTGTCATCCACAGATTCCCCCATAACAGTGTCATCCACAGATTCCCCCCATAACAGTACGTCATCCACAGATCCCCCCATAACACTAACAGTAAACCTTGTGCTTTTTTAGTTTTTTTTTTTTTAAAGGGTTTCTACCACTTAGGCGTCACATATTTGGCTGTCAGACACTAGCGATCCGCTAGTGTCTGCTCTGGCCAACCATTCTAATACAATTGCTTTTGGGGCGGTGGTTTGGCTAAAAAAACTACTTTTATTAATATGCTAATGAGCCTATAGGTGCTATGGGGGCGTCATTAGCACCTAGAGGCTCCGTCTACCTTTAGAAACTGCCGCCCCCAGCGCGTCCCTCCAGCCCGCCCATCTCCTCCTGAATGCGATCCTCGTATGTATTCTGCGCATGCGCAGTAAATGTCTGACAGCTTCCCTGCTCAGACATCTCCACTGCGCCTGTCCTCGGAGCACTATGGCGTCATCGCGCAGGCGCAGTGGAGATGTCTGAGCAAGGAAGCGATCAGACATTCACTGCGCATGCGCAGAATACATACGAGGATCGCATTCAGGAGGAGATGGGCGGGCTGGAGGGACGCGCTCGGCGGCGGCCGTTTCTGAAGGTAGACGGAGCCTCTAGGTGCTAATGACGCCCCCATAGCACCTAGAGGCTCATTAGCATATTAATAAAAGTAGTTTTTTTAGCCAAACCACCGCCCCAAAAGCAATTATATTAGGATGGTTGGCCAGAGCAGACACTAGCGGATCGCTAGTGTCTGACAGCCAAATATGTGACACCTAAGTGGTAGAAACCCTTTAAATGTGCCAGGGGAAGATTGCTAGGGCAGATAAGAACAGGTAGTGCAGTTAGTGTTAGTGGAGGGTCCTGCTTAAAAGAGTCTACCTCGTCGTGGTAGCAGGCTTCATATTATTTGGTCAAAAATGAATTCCTTACTGAAATCACTGATTATCACTTTTTACTGTCTTTGTAGTTGTAAAAAAATTATGAAATTGGGGGTAGGTCCTTGGGGGTGGAGGGGAGGTGGAGTCAGGATGGATTCTAAAGGGGCGGGGTAGGAGGGGGGGCCCAGGCCTTGAGCTGTGTAAGGGGCCCCAAAATTTCTGATGGCAGCCCTGCCCGCAGGACAAGGGACTTCTTCCAGGAGAATAACATCACTCTTTTGGCCCATCCTGCGTGTTCCCCTGATCTAAATCCAATTGAGAACCTTTGGGGATGGATGGCAAGGGAAGTTTAGAAAAATGGACAACAGTTCCAGACAGTAGATGGCCTTTGTGCGGCCGTCTTCACCACTTGGAGAAATGTTCCCACTCACCTCATGGAAACTCTTGTATCAAGCTTGCCGAAACGAATTTTGGAAGTGATAAACAATAACGGCGGAGCTACTCATTACTGAGTTCATGTTTGGAAGTTGGATTTCTGTTTTGGGGGGGGTTTAGTTTTTTTTTGGAGGTGTGGTCCTAAACTTAGATCAGCTGAAAAAACAGCCTGTTTCAGTTTATTTATTGTTTTCATTAAATTGAATGCTCAAAAGATGTTTTGTCTCACTCACATTTCTTCTTGTTGCATGTTGAAGCTCTACTTGGAACCTTGTTAAGATCCAGCCATGCTAAATATGATTTTTTGCAATTTTTCAAGTGGTCTTAAACTTTTGATCAGGACTGTACAAACAACAGGGAAAATCAACACACAGAACTCAAACAAAATACAAAAGGGAAAGGAAAGACTTGTGTCACGCCTTGCCCTGTTAATCTGCGGAGGTCTGTCAGACTGACTGCACATGTCTGACTTCTCTGTTTGTTTTGATTTGGGTTTGAGCTGGATCCACCTTCCCTCAGGTGTACTGGGTTTCATTATTAGTGAGGATATTTATCCCTTCTTTCCCCAGTGGCCTGTGTGTGTTATAGTTATAGTTCTTTCCTGGGAGCTCTTGATGTGTGGTGGATTGTCTGCTCCAGCTCTGCTCTAAATAAGTCCTCTCAGTTATTTCCCTTTGTGTGTTTTATCTAGGCCTTTAGGGAGATGCTTGCTTCCTCCTGGTTTGAAGAAGCAGGTTGCCTCTTCCCTTTTCCCTGCTGCTTAGGGTTTGCCCAGGGTGTTTAGGTTTAGGCACGAGGGCATGTACATATCCACCATAAGGGTATGCACATGGGCACAGCAGTTTAGGGAAAGCTTTTAGGGATCACTAGGAGGTGACCCTTTTCTCCCTAGCTTTTGGGCCTAGTCGTTTGTTCTGTTTGTTTTCCTGCGTTTGGTTATTTCCCCGCTTACCTACCTATTGTGACAACTTAACTTCAGAGGAACAATGGAAGCACCAGGAACTCAGCGGAGATCCAACCACAATCTATCCAATGGTCCAAACAGAAGCTACAAACCGCACAGCATTGTGGGAGAAGCAACTATAAATAGAGAAGGTTAAATGACCCTAATAGCCACACCTGGGGAAAGAAGGTGTGGCAAGCACCAGAAACAAGACAGACGTCATTTGATTCAGACGGAAAACATGTCAGATCAAACCATGTGTTGCGACTTGCCAGTCTCACCGATCTCCCCTGCTTACTGCCACGTTCCCAGGCACTGCGTTCAGTGGTGATCTGTGGCCAGTGCTTCCCATTCACCACTGCAGTCCTTGACTATGTCTGTGTAGGTGCTGTTGTTCTGGGTTCCGCTCCACAGTCTCCTCTCAGCCCTGGCCACAGCATGCTTGCTGCTTGTTTCCTGCAGCACATCCTTAAGGGCTGGCGCAATTCACTTCCTGGGCTTTATGGGTTAGGTCAAATGACCTCGCTGACCAATCCTAGCCCTCCCGCACATATATAAGTGGCTCAGCCCCCTTCCCAGATGCCTCAGTGTCAGGGTCCTTGTGTCCTCTTGATATCTGCTTGTGTTCCTGACTCGTACTTGTGCTCCTGGATTCTGCTATCTGTTTGTTCCCTGCCTGCTTGCCTTGACTCACCTGTTGCCGATCTGGCTTGCCTGACCTGTACCTGTGCCTCCTGCCTTAACCTTTTGCCTGTCTGACTTCACCTCTACCTCATCCTTTGGTCCTGCACTGTTGCTCCTGGTAACGACTTAGCCTGCTGACAACGCCTGTACCTCTGGTACCTTTCTCAGGAACCTCCTGGTCAGTCTAGACCAGCTGCCTTGTGTGCCTATCCTCCTCAAGATGTAGCGACCTGGTGTTTCCCTTGGGAAAGTCTATCCCCACCATCAGGGATACTGTGAATATCGAGGGGTTCACTTAGACAAAGTCCTTAGAGGAGGTAGGACACGTGGCACATTGGGTTTACATGCGCTGGTTCGTGACATTAGCCATACACATTAGACAGTTGTCAGCAGGGCCATCTAATGTGTATGGTGTTGTTCCTCAATGGCAGATGTCATGGGAAGGAATGGGCTACTGGACTTTAACGTGCCTGATCCAGGACCATCTAATGTGTATGGTGTTGTTCCTCAATGGCAGATGTCATGGGAAGGAATGGGCTACTGGACTTTAACGTGCCTGATCCAGGACCATCTAATGTGTATGGTGTTGTTCCCCAATGGCAGATGTCAGGGGAAGGGATGGGCTATTGGACTTTCACGTGACTAATTCTTTTGTTCTCGGAGGATAAGACACCTCCAGGTGTCTGGCAAAGGCTTGCTACCTTCTGCCCATTGAGCACACATGCACACTCTGCCAAGCCAAGCCTGCATGTATATGGAAGGGAATAGCAGTAAGGGAATAGCAGAAGTGTGATTTCAGAAATCTCATCCAAACACTATGGAAACCTGCCAAACACTTCAAGTTCTCAATCTAATGCAGGTCAAATCATACTGCGTGTTTACCCACTGTAATGCCACCTCCAAAAACAGCCCATCTGAGTTAGGCCTCATGCACACGACCGTATTTTGTTTCCGTGTCCGTTCCATTTTTTTAGCGGATAGGATGTGGACCCATTAATTTCAATGGGCCCGCAAAAACCGCGGACAGCAAATAGTGCATGTCCTATTTTTTTCTAGTTTGCGGACAGGGATAGGCATTAGGCCCCATTCACACGTCCCCAAAAGGGTCCGCACCCGTTCCGCAATTTTGCGGAACGGGTGCGGACCCATTCATTCTCTATGGGCCCGGACATGAAGCGGAGAGCACACTTCCGGTCCGCAGCTCCGCAAAAGATAGAACATGTCGTATTCTTGTCCGTAGCTGCGGACAAGAATAGGCATTTATGTAGGGGGTGCCGGTCGGGTGTGTTGCGGATCCGCAACACACCACGGGATGTGTGAATGGACCCTTATTATAATGGATCCGCAAAAAAAACGGATGCCATACAGAAAGTTATCCTTTTATTTGCGGATCCGCAATTTGACCGCAAAACACATACAGTCATGTGCACGTAGCCTTAATCAGATCCGCTGCAGATTTTCCACCATGGAAAACCCACTGCAGACCCGCCAGATGTGGCCGTACCATTACAGTACTGGTCAGTGATGCAGGAATCTCTTGTAAAGGAATTTCCAATTAAATATATTCAAACTTTTCCAAACCACCACATGCATCTGAATACTTTTATAACTGCATGTAATTAAAAATGTGGTATAACTACTGAGCTATTCAATAAAATCTATTTGTATAGCACCACCTGCTGTTTGTTCTTCTCCTACTTTCTGTGTCCATCTCTGTAACACTCTATAGTATACATCTTTTGATACCACAGTGGCCTCTGTTAAATTCAGGGAATGCGGGTTCCACATGCATTCCCTGAATTTAATGGGGGCCATTGTGGCACCAAAAGAGGTATAATATACTGTAGTGTGGGCTCAGCATAAAAGTGGAACCTGCATTTCCTGAATTTAACAGAGGCCGGTATGGCACCCACGGAGGTCGTATTTAGTTTAGGTTCCTGTCCTAAAGAGATCGCCTTGTCGTTGGCGGACAGACACAAATAATTTTGTACAAAATGTAGTTACCAATAATCTGACATTTCTAACGTAGCATTAGTACATTTTCTATAGTGAGTTTGTCACGATTGTATTTACTTTATTATTTGTGGTTGCAGACTGCTGTTGCATTGTTTGTTTTTGCTTTTACAGTATGTCTATGCCTGTCTTAAACAGTTATTTTTTTTTAGTTTCTTTACATTTTGTCATTTTAAAACATGTTTTGTCGACTAGGAGAAAATTGAAGTCAACCTGAGCCAAATGCCTTGAAATAGTGTGACCTAGTATGCTGCCTTCGTCTGAACCTACATAAAAGATACGTTAACAAAGTCCCATCGATTAATCTAGTAAAGTCACAAATGGGATTCTCCTGCCATGAAGAGGCCACTTTACATTTAGATGAGCCGCATCTGATAACATTTTCATTGAGGGGATGCCATATGCAGTTCCATTAGGTTGTCATCTGGCACCAGATGACACGTTATGAAAGTCATCTCCGCCGCCCTGTTTCCAGAATGAGATTGTGGAATGAATGGGAAAAGGCGGAGGTTTTTTATGAATAGAGTGAGGTCCAGCATGAGTTATCATTCCGGGAAAGTCATGTTGCCTAGTATTTGCCCGCCTATTACATGTTAAGATGTCAAATAACCTTTGGAGGCCCTTCTTTTTGACCTGCATCGTTACCCTCCAATACAAGATTTACTGCTCCCTGACCCAGGATTGGGCTTGTTACATCAATCTAGGTCCCAGGTCATGGAATAGTAAATCTTGCTTTACGAGGCTCTTCTGTCATGTCAGACTTGGACTCCTGGTTTCTTTGACAGAAGACATGCAGTGGGCAGGCAGATACACTTGTGAGAATTTAAAGCCCTCTTATGCGCTCCTTTACTCAACCTCCCCGCCCTCCTTTAGCATCTTCATTGTTCCTTCACTCACCCACACATTACCAGCCCCATTCACCCAAGAGGAAGAAGAATAAGAGGACGATCCTGCTTTTAATCATGCATTGTGGAGAAGAAATGCAAAAAGTGAGCTGGAATGTACGCCATTGTTATGAACAAACATTACAACATCAGGAAGGAAGAAGAGTTCAAAGGCAAGACCTAGAACGTTCTCGAAATATCTGTGTAGGCCACATCTACTTTTCTATCCTTCTCCATAGATCTCTCCATTAGGTGTTCTGATATGTAGACATGGTCCACAACTTTTCTTGGCAAATATATATTTTGCATATTTTTATAATTTTTGTGAAGTAAGTTGGTATGTATGTAATTGTACATGTATAAGGTGTAGATCAGTGGCGTACCTTTAATGCACGCAACTGCTAAGGAACATGGTGGCTCAGCACTGAACTCATTTTCCCCATGACAATGGAACAGTGCATTTTCATGCAGCCACCACTAGGGAGAACTTAATGCATCATCATTATTTTAGCTTCCAGTCCAGTAAATGGTAACTGTATACATTTCAGTGCCCTGAGCTCCCCCTACTGGTGGCTGCAGGCAGCCAGCTTTGTACTACAAGAGAAGTAGCTTTATCCAATATATTTTTCCTAGTTGTCTGATGTAAATACATTGAGAAATATGGTTGTCAGAATACCTATTCCACTTTTTCCAACGTAGAAGGTGACTTTTTTTTAATTTTTTTTATTAAACTTTTTGTAAGTACATTTGTGAGAAATCTGTGGCATTGTGCTTTGCGTTGCCTGGGAGTAACTGCTGTCTGCATACTGAGAGGGGCAGGGGGCATATACTAAGATTTGAGATCTGTGTACGTCTCTAACCATTTTACAACACCCTGTATTTGCACCATAATTTGGGACTTTTCATTTCTCTTGCCACTTTTCAAAAGTTGTGTAAAAAAGTGGGAGGGACATACCAGGAGAGGGTGTGGCCTCCCGTTGTCCTGGCAGATTTACTATCATTTACTCCAGTAACTGTCCAGCTCTTAAATGATGTACTATAGATTTTAATTTTCTTTCTTGTTTAACGATACAGTTAATTTTTGGACAACCCCTTTAAAAACAAAGAAGCTGCAACTCTGGAGCTGCTAATTTTCTTTGTAGAGCCACCCAGTGGCGTCTCTAGCTTTCAAATTGTGGGGGGGGGGGGCACACTGGGGGCCAGGACAAAAGTAGGGGGGGCAGCTATAACAACGATACATTTACACAAGTACGCTTAGAAATGCTGCGATACTTTACCCAATACCTAAAACCGAAACAGGGAAGAAAAGTCCTGCTGTCCATGGTTTAAAAAAAAAAATCACTCAGATTTCAACATGTCCTAGCTGCCTGTGGATGACACTTTTATAGGGAGGGGGATCTGTGGATGACACTGCTATGGGGGGGATCTGTGGATGCCACATACCGTGTATAGCATCTTATGCTATATGTGTCATCCACAGATCCACCCCATGACAGTGTCATCCCCTTTTCCCCCTCTATAACAGTGTCATCCACAGATCTCCCTCCCCGCCACTCACAGGAGTGTACATTTGACATTTCTAAACTGTGGCGGATCCAGAGCCTGGTCTCGGGAGGGGCACTTCCAGATTATTTTCTGTCCGCCGCCACAGAACAAGGGTGCTTATAGAACAGACTACACAGTGTAGCGGTATACTGTATATTGTGTGGCACAGTGTAGAGGTATACTGTATATTGTGTGGCACAGTGTAGAGGCATACTGTATATTGTGTGGCACAGTGTAGCGGTATATTGTGTGGCACAGTGTAGCGGTATACTGTATATTGTGTGGCACAGTGTAGCGGTATACTGTATATTGTGGGGCACAGTGTAGAGGTATACTGTATATTGTGTGGCACAGTGTAGCGGTATACTGTATATTGTGTGGCACAGTGTAGAGGTATACTGTATATTGTGGGGCACAGTGTAGCGGTATACTGTATATTGTGGGGCACAGTGTAGAGGTATACTGTATATTGTGTGGCACAGTGTAGCGGTATACTGTATATTGTGTGCACAGTGTAGAGGTATACTGTATATTGTGTGGAACAGTGTAGAGGTATACTGTACATTGTGGGGCACAGTGTAGAGGTATACTGTATATTGTGTGGCACAGTGTAGAGGTATACTGTATATTGTGTGGCACAGTGTAGAGGTATACTGTATATTGTGTGGCACAGTGTAGAGGTATACTGTATATTGTGTGGCACAGTGTAGTGGTATACTATACATTGTGTGGCACAGTGTAGAGGTATACTGTATATTGTGTGGCACAGTGTAGAGGTATATTGTGTGGCACAGTGTAGCGGTATACTGTATATTGTGTGGCACAGTGTAGAGGTATACTGTATATTGTGTGGCACAGTGTAGAGGTATATTGTGTGGCACAGTGTAGCGGTATACTGTATATTGTGTGGCACAGTGTAGAGGTATACTGTATATTGTGGGGCACAGTGTAGAGGTATACTGTACATGTGGGGCACAGCATAGAGGTATACTTTATATTGTGAGGCACAGTGTAGATGTATACTGTATATTGTGGGGCACAGTGTAGCGGTATACTGTATATTGTGTGGCACAGTGTAGCGGTATACTGTATATTGTGTGGCACAGTGTAGCGGTATATTGTGTGGCACAGTGTAGCGGTATACTGTATATTGTGTGGCACAGTGTAGCGGTATACTGTATATTGTGGGGCACAGTGTAGAGGTATACTGTATATTGTGGGGCACAGTGTAGCGGTATACTGTATATTGTGGGGCACAGTGTAGAGGTATACTGTATATTGTGTGGCACAGTGTAGCGGTATACTGTATATTGTGTGCACAGTGTAGAGGTATACTGTATATTGTGTGGAACAGTGTAGAGGTATACTGTACATTGTGGGGCACAGTGTAGAGGTATACTGTATATTGTGTGGCACAGTGTAGAGGTATACTGTATATTGTGTGGCACAGTGTAGAGGTATACTGTATATTGTGTGGCACAGTGTAGAGGTATACTGTATATTGTGTGGCACAGTGTAGTGGTATACTATACATTGTGTGGCACAGTGTAGAGGTATACTGTATATTGTGTGGCACAGTGTAGAGGTATATTGTGTGGCACAGTGTAGCGGTATACTGTATATTGTGTGGCACAGTGTAGAGGTATACTGTATATTGTGTGGCACAGTGTAGAGGTATATTGTGTGGCACAGTGTAGCGGTATACTGTATATTGTGTGGCACAGTGTAGAGGTATACTGTATATTGTGGGGCACAGTGTAGCGGTATACTGTATATTGTGGGGCACAGTGTAGAGGTATACTGTACATGTGGGGCACAGCATAGAGGTATACTTTATATTGTGAGGCACAGTGTAGATGTATACTGTATATTGTGGGGCACAGTGTATGCTATATGTGTATAACATAAACATATTTCACATGAAAACTTACAGTTACTTGGCTTGGCCCTTGGGGGTCTCAGACGCCACTTCAACACTTCGGCCGGGGGCTCGGTGGAGCTGATGTTGTGCTTTATCCTAATGAGAAAGATTTCATAATAAGGATTTGGAGAAAGGGCAGAGGGATAGCAGAGCAGGGAGAGGCCGGTGCTGCTACTAGGGGGTCATACCATGGGGGAGTAATAAAG
Source organism: Bufo gargarizans (assembly GCF_014858855.1). NCBI lineage: Eukaryota > Metazoa > Chordata > Amphibia > Anura > Bufonidae > Bufo > Bufo gargarizans. The sequence continues at coordinate 591,777,261 of NC_058082.1, read as the reverse complement.
CCCACCATAATGCCCCCCCAGTAGAAATAATTCTCCTTATAATGTGACATTGCAAAAAATACCCCCTTGTAATGACCCCAATTGAGCTAATGTCCCCATAGTGCCCCCATAATTTGTAAGTATAAAATACCCCTTCTTATTGCCCCCCGTAGATGACTCCATAGTACTCCTCTCCCCCCTTCCCCATAGTACCCACCATGTGTCCCAGTATAAAATGCTACTGTACAGAGCCCCCAATATAAAATACCCCTTATTTGTGGCCTCAGTAGATGCCCCTATAGTGCCCGCCAATAACGTGCCAGTAACAAGAGCCCCCCCATCACGTGCCAGTAATAAGAGCCTCCCCAATGTTCTAGTAACAAGAGCCCCCCATCATGTGCCAGTATTGTAATAAGCCCCCCATCATGTGCCAGTAATAAGCCCCCCATCATGTGCCAGTAATGAGCCCCCCTTATTGTGCCAGTAATGAGCCCCCCTTATTGTGCCAGTAATGAGCCCCCCTTATTGTGCCAGTAATGAGCCCCCCTTATTGTGCCAGTAACGAGCCCCACTTATTGTGCCTGTAACAATATTGTAAAAAAAACAAAAAAAAAACACTTATACTTACCTCCATGTCAGCGATGCGATGCAGGCCTCTTCCGGCCTGTGTCCCGCTCTGTATGGCTCAGGCGGCACGATGACATAATCGCGCTGCCTGCGCCGGCCTCCGATAGGCTGCCGGCCTAGTGCCCGGCTGCACCAGTGCGGCGGCGGCGGCTCACTTGGGAGGGGGGCATTTTAGATGGGGGGGGCACAGCGTGATGTAGGGGGGGCCGTGGCCCCCTCTGGCCCCCCCCGGCGACGCCACTGCCCTCACACCATCACACCTCCTCCTCCATGCTTCACGGTGGGAACCAGGCATGTAGAGTCCATCCGTTCACCTTTTCTGCGTCGCATAAAGACATGGTTGGAACCAAAGATCTCAAATTTGGACTCATCAGACCAAAGCACAGATTTCCACTGGTCTAATGTCCATTCCTTGTGTTCTTTAGCCCAAACAAGTCTCTTCTGCTTGTTGCCTGTCCTTAGCAGTGGTTTCCTAGCAGATATTCTACCATGAAGGCTTGATTCACACAGTCTCCTCTTAACAGTTGTTCTAGAGATGTGTCTGCTGCTAGAACTCTGTATGGCATTGACCTGGTCTCTAATCTGAGCTGCTGTTAACCTGCGATTTCTGAGGCTGGTGACTCAGATGAACTTATCCTCCGCAGCAGAGGTGACTCTTGGTCTTCCTTTCCTGGGGCGGTCCGCATGTGAGCCAGTTTCTTTGTAGTGCTTGATAGTTTTTGTGACTGCACTTGGGGACACTTTCAAAGTTTTCCCAATTTCTCGGACTGACTGACCTTCATTTCTTAAAGTAATGATGGCCACTCGTTTTTCTTTACTTAGCTGCTTTTTTCTTGCCATAATACAAATTCTAATAGTCTATTCAGTAGGACTATCAGCTGTGTATCCACCTGACTTCTCCACAACGCAACTGATGGTCCCAACCTCATTTATAAGGCAAGAAATCCCACTTATTAAACCTGACAGGGCACACCTGTGAAGTGAAAACCATTTCAGGTGACTACCTCTTGAAGCTCATCAAGAGAATGGCAAGAGTGTGCAAAGCAGTAATCAAAGCAAAAGGTGGCTACTTTGAAGAACCTAGAATATGACATATTTTCAGTTGTTTCACACTTTTTTGTTATGTATATAATTCCACATGTGTTCATTCATAGTTTTGATGCCTTCAGTGTGAATCTACAATTTTCATAGTCATGAAAATAAAGAAAACTCTTTGAATGAGAAGGTGTGTCCAAACTTTTGGTCTGTACTGTATGTAAGGAGACTATTACCTATGTATTATACTGCCCTGTATATGGAGGATGTATGTAAGGAGACTATGACCCATATAACATACTGCCCAGTATATGGAATCCATATACAGGGCAGTATAATACATAGATCATCGTTGTGTCCCAAATCGCTGTGTAGCCATTTTATGTTTGTGGGCTGGTGAGGTTTGTGTGCCAGGCCTGCTTTTAAGTCCCATTTGAAGAGATGTGTACTCCGCACACCATAAATCCACTGTGGGTGCCCGTGAGGGTTGTAGAACAGATATAAGGTTAATCCACGGCACTCCAATTCACGTTCAAATTTTTGCATTTTATTGTGTTTACAGATTATCATTGTATACATCCAGATTAAATGATTAGTATGTAGCCACATAAATCATAGTTCCCGAATGTTTCACATCCAGCGTCATACCTACTGCACCGCCACTAAGATCCCACTGAGGAAGGTCATAATTAGACCGAAATGTCCGGGAACTATGATTTATGTGGCTACATACTAATCATTTAATCTGGATGTATACAATGATAATCTGTAAACACAATAAAATGTAAAAATTTGAACGGGAATTGGAGTGCCGTGGATTAACCTTATATCTGCTTTTAAGTCCCAGTCCGGCCCATGTTAATGGTTGAGTTGTTTTTTCTAAATGAAAACCTCAGTATTCCGGTTAAATTGTCGTGTTGGCGCTTTGCAATAAATAAGTGGGTTTTGGGTTTCAGTTTGGGCAATCGGTCTCTAAAAGGTTCACCATCACCGTGCTAGAGGAAAGAAGGTTTGTACACAAACATAGCAGAGGATTCTTTACGGTAAGAGCAGTGAGACTATGGAACTCTCTGCCTGAGGAGGTGGTGATGGCGAGAACAATAAAGGAATTCAAGAGGGGCCTGGATGTATTTCTGGAGCGTAATAATATTACAGGCTATAGCTACTAGAGAGGGGTCGTTGATCCAGGGACTTATTCTGATGCCTGATTGGCTTCTACCTCACAGTTTTTTTTTCCTTCCTCTGGATCAACTTACAGGATAACAGGCCAAACTGGATGGACAGAGGTCTTTTTTCAGCCTCACATATTATATGACTCTGTTATTATTATGTATGGGAGTAATACTGATCTCCTACAGTGATTTGCTTAGTACCAGTACGGTGGTAATATTCAGTCACTATTTAGCTGTATTACTAGTAGGCATGGTGCGGCATTACATGGATTGGGGGCCACTCAGGTGACAGATGCTGAACCCCTAGCTATGCCCTTCAGTCAGGCCACTGATTATGACACACTCAGACTCTGTGGCCGATGACTTCACAAATAGTGTTTCTATGGAAACAAGAAGCGTTTTCGTGCCAGGATTCTAATAATGACATCACAAAAAGTGTGACCATGCCAGGATTCTAATGATGACATCACAAGCAGCGCCTCAGCATGACAGCGGCCATCTTGAATGTAATGGGCTACACTTTAGGAACATACTGTTAAGGGAAATATATTACTAGTGGATGAAGTATTTACTGAGGAGGATTTTTGGGTACACACAGATTTTATGCAAAAATGTGTGACTAAATAATACACTTTTGAAAATTGGTAACTCACCCCTTCAGGCTCCAGCTCTACCCATAGAAAATAAGGGCTGATTATAATTTGTGAAATTTGATAAGTAAGAGAATTAAAACACCATTTTTTTTTTTCATTAAAAAAAGAACTGTTTATTATGAAACATTTGGGGTTTTCAGTGCATTTTTTGCAGCTCTGGATCTTTAAGGAGGCTGGATTCAGGTCCGCTAACTTATAGAGAGGAGGTCGGGGGTCGCACTTCTGGCAGAATTTCAGGGACGGTTCCTCATGTTGTTTTGTAGTCGGATCCTAGAAGAGCAAATATCCACATAACAAAAACTGTTTACAAATACCCAAGGAGAAGACAGAGGGAAGCGTCGAAACTTACCGAACCTGGTGGTGCACCGCTCATCTTCAAGGGAATTTCAGAGGGTTTGGATGGTAAAAACCATCTATAGATGGTAAATGGGCCCAAAGGGATAGATGGTAAATGGGCCCAAAGGGATAGATGGTAAATGGGCCCAAAGGGGTAGATGGTAAATGGGCCCAAAGGGGTAGATGGTAAATGGGCCCAAAGGGGTAGATGGTAAATGGCCCCAAGCCGCAGATGGTAAATGGCCCCAAGCCGCAGATGGTAAATGGCCCCAGGCGGCAGATGGTAAATGGCCCCAGGCGGCAGATGGTAGTGGGAACCAGGCAGCAGATGGTATTTGGCTGAGGGGCAGATGTTATTAAAGGGGCCGAGGGGCAGATCTTATAGCCGGCGGCATATGATGCAAGATGGCCGCTTTCTCTTCCGGGGGATTGAGGCCCTGATGGTGGTGGTGGCCCCCTGAAGATCTTTCATCTCTACATCGTCGGTATATTGGCGAGGGCCAACATCCATCTTCTCATCCTCGTGGACAGACTTCATGTCTTCATCATCTGGATACTGCCGTGGGCCGATATCCATGCTCTCTACAGCGTTCACCACAGGTACAGTCATCCTCCTCCTCTTCCTAGACTTGCCCATGGTGACAGCCAGCTAGAGGAACTGACACTGATATCAGGGCGCGACCCTGATTTATAGGATTAGACCACACCCCCTGATTGTTATGTCATGATTCCCCTTTATGACATCACAAGTGAAAGGGTCACGGCAGAGCAAGGGGGGCATGGGGGTAGACAAGCATGACAGTGGCATTCTAATGATGACATCACAAGAACTGCCTTAGCATGATAGCGGCCATTTTGAATGTAATGGGCTCACACTTGGCCCCTAGGAGTGTTCTAGGGACAATTTCTGTAACATCACAGCATCTACATACATGTTCTTGTAGTGATAAATTGCATATCAGATTATGGAAGTGATACCTAGTGTATGAGATGATTGGAGTGCCTGCAGATATTTATCTATAATGTAACATTTTTGCAATAAAACGACATTTTAAAGATATTTCTGATACTTTACACTGGATTGTTGTATAAAACACAGAACTATACATGAGGGGCAGTGTAATATACAGGACTATACATGGGGTGCAGTGTAATATACAGGACTATACATGGGGTGCAGTGTAATATACAGGACTATACAGGGGGTGCAGTGTAATATACAGGACTATACATGGGGTGCAGTATAATATACAGGACTATACATGGGGTGCAGTGTAATATACAGGACTATACATGGGGTGCAGTATAATATACAGGACTATACATGGGGTACAGTGTAATATACAGGACTATACATGGGGTACAGTATAATATACAGGACTATACATGGGGTGCAGTGTAATATACAGGACTATACATGGGGTACAGTATAATATACAGGACTATACATGGGGGGCAGTATAACATACAGGACTATACATGAGGAGCAATGTAATATACAGGACTATACATGGGGTGCAGTGTAATATACAGGACTATACATGGGGTGCAGTATAATATACAGGACTATACATGGGGTGCAGTATAATATACAGGACTATACATGGGGTGCAGTGTAATATACAGGACTATACATGGGGTGCAGTGTAATATACAGGACTATACATGGGGTGCAGTATAATATACAGGACTATACATGGGGTGCAGTATAATATACAGGACTATACATGGGGTGCAGTGTAATATACAGGACTATACATGGGGTGCAGTGTAATATACAGGACTATACAGGGGGTGCAGTGTAATATACAGGACTATACATGGGGTGCAGTATAATATACAGGACTATACATGGGGTGCAGTGTAATATACAGGACTATACATGGGGTACAGTATAATATACAGGACTATACATGGGGTGCAGTGTAATATACAGGACTATACATGGGGTACAGTGTAATATACAGGACTATACATGGGGTACAGTATAATATACAGGACTATACATGGGGTGCAGTGTAATATACAGGACTATACATGGGGTACAGTATAATATACAGGACTATACATGGGGGGCAGTATAACATACAGGACTATACATGAGGAGCAATGTAATATACAGGACTATACATGGGGTGCAGTGTAATATACAGGACTATACATGGGGTGCAGTATAATATACAGGACTATACATGGGGTGCAGTATAATATACAGGACTATACATGGGGTGCAGTATAATATACAGGACTATACATGGGGTGCAGTGTAATATACAGGACTATACATGGGGGGCAGTATAATATACAGGACTATACATGGGGTACAGTGTAATATACAGGACTATACATGAGGCGCAGTGTAATATACAGGACTATACATGGGGTACAGTATAATATACAGGACTATACATGGGGTGCAGTATAATATACAGGACTATACATGGGGTGCAGTGTAATATACAGGACTATACATGAGGTGCAGTATAATATACAGGACTATACATGGGGGCAGTATAATATACAGGACTATACATGGGGTGCAGTGTAATATACAGGACTATACATGGGGTGCAGTGCAATATACAGGACTATACATGGGGTGCAGTATAATATACAGGACTATACATGAGGTGCAGTATAATATACAGGACTATACATGGGGGCAGTATAATATACAGGACTATACATGGGGTGCAGTGTAATATACAGGACTATACATGGGGTGCAGTGCAATATACAGGACTATACATGGGGTGCAGTGTAATATACAGGACTATACATAGGGGCAGTGTAATATACAGGACTATACAGGGGGTGCAGTATAATATACAGGACTATACATGGGGTACAGTGTAATAAACAGGACTATACATGAGGTGCAGTATAATATACAGGACTATACATGAGGTGCAGTATAATATACAGGACTATACATGGGGGGCAGTATAATATACAGGACTATACATGAGGTGCAGTATAATATACAGGACTATACATGGGGGGGCAGTATAATATACAGGACTATACATGGGGTGCAGTGTAATATACAGGACTATACATGAGGTGCAATATAATATACAGGACTATACATGAGGTGCAGTATAATATACAGGACTATACATGGGGTGCAGTGTAATATACAGGACTATACATGAGGTGCAGTATAATATACAGGACTATACATGGGGTGCAGTATAATATACAGGACTATACATGGGGTACAGTGTAATATACAGGACTATACATGGGGTGCAGCATAATATACAGGACTATACATGGGGGGCAGTATAATATACAGGACTATACATGAGGTGCAGTGTAATATACAGGACTATACATGAGGGGCAGTATAATATACAGGACTATACATGGGGGGCAGTATAATATACAGGACTATACATGGGGTGCAGTGTAATATACAGGACTATACATGGGGTGCAGTATAATATACAGGACTATACAGAGGGGCAGTGTAATATACAGGACTATACATTGGGTGCAGTGTAATATACAGGACTATACATGGGGGGCAGTATAATATACAGGACTATACATGGGGGGCAGTATAACATACAGGACTATACATGGGGGCAGTATAATATACAGGACTGTACATGAGGTGCAGTATAATATACAGGACTATACATGGGGTGCAGTATAATATACAGGACTATACATGGGGTGCAGTGTAATATACAGGACTATACATGAGGTGCAGTATAATATACAGGACTATACATGGGGGGCAGTATAATATACAGGACTATACATGAGGTGCAGTATAATATACAGGACTATACATGGGGGGGCAGTATAATATACAGGACTATACATGAGGTGCAGTATAATATACAGGACTATACATGAGGTGCAGTGTAATATTCAGGACTATACATGGGGTACAGTGTAATATACAGGACTATACATGGGGTACAGTGTAATATACAGGACTATACATGGGGTGCAGTATAATATACAGGACTATACATGGGGTGCAGTGTAATATACAGGACTATACATGGGGTGCAGTATAATATACAAGACTATACATGGGGTACAGTGTAATATACAGGACTATACATGAGGTGCAGTATAATATACAGGACTATACATGGGGGGCAGTATAATATACAGGACTATACATGGGGTGCAGTATAATATACAGGACTATACATAAGGTGCAGTGTAATATACAGGACTATACATGGGGTGCAGTGTAATATACAGGACTATACAGGAGGTGCAGTACAATATACAGGACTATACATGGGGTACAGTGTAACATACAGGACTATACATGGGGTGTAGTGTAATATTCAGGACTATACATGAGGTGCAGTATAATATACAGGACTATACATGGGTGCAGTATAATATACAGGACTATACATGGGGGGCAGTATAATATACAGGACTATACATGGGGTGCAGTATAATATACAGGACTATACATAAGGTGCAGTGTAATATTCAGGACTATACATGGGGTACAGTGTAATATACAGGACTATACATGGGGTACAGTGTAATATACAGGACTATACATGGGGTGCAGTATAATATACAGGACTATACATGGGGTGCAGTGTAATATACAGGACTATACATGGGGTGCAGTATAATATACAAGACTATACATGGGGTACAGTGTAATATACAGGACTATACATGGGGTGCAGTATAATATACAGGACTATACATGGGGTGCAGTATAATATACAGGACTATACATGGGGTACAGTGTAATATACAGGATGTAGGAAGGCGCAAGGGTCCGTCATTGACGGAAGGTACGTGTCACCGAGGTTCCTGGCCTCGGTGAGATAAGAACTGGTTATTTTATGTGTCAGCCGCAGCTAGTGCTCGCTGACACTGTTTATTCTTAGTGTGGCTGAAAAGCCGATCCGGACCGGTTCTTATTGGGAGCAGACAAAGAGCAGGGTGGGTGACTGTTCCCCACGTCCAGGCCAGGTTTTGAGCTGGGGTTTAAAAGCTCAGCCAGAAGCTCAGCTGGGTGTGGTATGTTCCTCCAAGTGAGAGTGGAGCTGTGAAGGCTCTGGGTTTCTAGGAGCTGCATGAGAGTCACCAGCTGGAAGCCAGACGCCCTAAAAGCCTGCTGTGGATATCCAGGTGACATGTTTGTTTGAGTTTGCTGGACTTTTTGCTGTGTGAAAAACCACGGAGGAATTCCTGCGGTGTGAATTAACACCAGGACTCTGCCAAGTGTTTTTGTTATTTTGTTCCTTGTTGTGTGAATAAACACTGACTTTTGCTTTACAACCTTGTTTTTGCCTCTGTACTGCGTCCGCTTACCCTGCCTACCAGAGCGAATCCCTACAAGGACTATACATGGGGTACAGTATAATATACAGGACTATACATGGGGTGCAGTGTAATATACAGGACTATACATGGGGTGCAGTGTAATATACAGGACTATACAGGGGTGCAGTATAATATACAGGACTATACATGGGGTGCAGTGTAATATACAGGACTATACATCGGGAGCAGTATAATATATAGGACTTTACATGGGGTGCAGTATAATATACAGGACTATACAGGGGTGCAGTATAATATACAGGAGGTGCAGTGTAATATTCAGGACTATACATGGGGTGCAATGTAATATACAGGACTATACAGGGGGTGCAGTGTAATATACAGGACCACATATGGGGTGCAGTATAATATACAGGACTATACAGGAGGTGCAGTGTAATATTCAGGACTATACATCAGGTGCAGTATAATATATAGGACTTTAGATGGGTGCAGTATATAGTGGGGATGCATTATTTTATAAATGGGGGCTCAAAAGCCAGAGATAGAAACAGAATCTATTTTAAAAGACACAGGGTGGACAGATTAAGAACAATAACATTGAGAAATGTTCGTGGGCATTAAGCTGACGTCATCAGGCACATATAAAATTGATAATAAATTACCGTAAATAGAAATAAAAAAATTGAAGAAATACCAACAGCGATACAACTGGGAAACTGCTCAAAAGGCAATTAAAAAAAGGTTTTGGTGAAGGCGTGAAACTGTGCCACGGCCAAAACTGATGACACAAGCCAAAAACTGCGGTTGACGACATAAGAGAAGAACTACATTTTACAGGAGCAAGTGGTACGGCAGCAACTTGGCCAGTGGATCCGCCAAAGTTATGTAGAGGCCTGCGTCTCTTCATAACTTTTGTGGACCCACCGTCAGATTTAGGGGTTCTTAATGCAGCGTCCCACATATGTGTGTAAAAGGGACACATTAAACATCTGCCTATTTATCTAATGTATTTGCATGTATGGTTTTTCCTATTTATCAGGCTGGTAATATCATTACACCCATTCGCCCCTAGGTGGGGCTGGCGCCACATAATATATATCCAGGGGTTTGCTAAGGCCTCTTTCACACTTGCGTTGTCCGGATCCGGCGTGTACTCCACTTGCCGGACTTACACGCCGGATCCGGAAAAACGCAAGTGTACTGAAAGCATTTGAAGACGGATCCGTCTTCAAAATGCTTTCAGTGTTACTATGGCAGCCAGGACGCTATAAAAGTCCTGGTTGCCATAGTAGGAGCAGGGAGCGGGGGAGCGTTATACTTACAGTCCGCGCGGCTCCCGGGGCGCTCCAGAATGACGTCAGAGCGCCCCGGGAGCCGCACGGACGGTAAGTATGCTGCTCCCCCGCTCCCCACTACACTTTACCATGGCTGCCAGGACTTTAGCGTCCCGGCAGCCATGGTAACCACTCTAAAAAAGCTAAACGTCGGATCCGGCAATGCGCCGAAACGACGTTTAGCTTAAGGCCGGATCCGGATCAATGCCTTTCAATGGGCATTAATTCCGGATCCGGCCTTGCGGCAAGTCTTCAGGATTTTTGGCCGGAGCAATATTTTCTCCGGCCAAAAAACGTTCCGGTCCGGAACTGAAGACATCCTGATGCATCCTGAACGGATTTCACTCCATTCAGAATGCATTAGGATAAAACTGATCAGGATTCTTCCGGCATAGAGCCCCGACGACGGAACTCTATGCCGGAAGAAAAGAACGCAGATGTGAAAGAGCCCTAAGAGAGGAGGAAAGCAAGTGTATGGAGGAGAGAAACAGGCCTTATCCACTATGTAGCTGCAATTTCATTCCTCCGGGACATGATCAATCCTTGAGAGGACAAACTAAGGCCCCTTTCACACGGGCGAGATTTCCGCGCGCATGCGATGCGTGAGTTGAACGCATTGCACCCGCACTGAATCCTGACCCATTCATTTCTATGGGGCTGTGCACACGAGCGGTGATTTTCACGCATCACTTGTGCGTTGTGTGAAAATCGCAGCATGCTCCTCTTTGTGCATTTTTCACTTAACGCAGGCCCCATAGAAATGAATGGGGTTGCATTAAAACCGCAATCAAGTGCGGATGCTGTGCGATTTTCACACACGGTTGCTAGGAGACGATCGGGATGGAGACCCGATCATTATTATTTCCCCTCATAACATGGTTATAAGGGAAAATAATAGCATTCTGGATACAGAATGCATAGTAAAATAGCGCTGGAGGGGTTTTATCATGGTTTTTTATCACGCGCGTGCAAAACACATTGCACCTGCATGATAAAAACTGAACATCGGAACGCAATCGCAGTCAAAACTGACTGCAATTGCGTTCCTACTCGCGCGGGTTTGCCGCAATGCACCGGGACGCATCCGGACCTAATCCGGAGACGCGTGAAAGAGGCCTAAGAGTAGTTACAGCAGCTTCTTACTGGACAGTAAGTCTATGTCTAAATATGAAGCAAACCTATAGATCCGACCTATCAGGGCCACATGACAATAGCCAGCACTCGGCTATTTTCGGCGGCTTCATAGAAATGAACGGAGGGCGGCTGCACATGCGCAGTGTGCCCTCCTCCACTTTCTCTGCTCCATTCTCCTTGTAGGTGCGGGTCCCAGCGGTGGGACCCGCACCTATCAGACAATGGGGGCATATCCTAGCGATATGCCCCCATTGTCTAAGATGGGATAACCCCTTTAAGTCTGACATCTAGTGGTCGTTTCTTGTAAGACAGATACAAATTCACTAAACTGGTCAAAATAGGATGCGCATGAAAATGTGGCGCAAGTGAGCTGGATTTTGGTGCACATCTCCATGAAAGTAGGTAAATTGTGGTACAACTCACCACTAAAAACAGAGGCAGAAAAGTACGCCAGCCCTGGGGTGGCGTCAAAATTGGCGACTATTTTTATGTCAAAATCTGGCGCAAAATAAGGCATGCATACATAAATAGGACGGAAATTAGGTGCATAAGTTAGAAAACGTCTGAATTTGTCTTAAAAAACTCAAAATAGGCGCAACAGGTGCAAATGCCTCCAAAATAGGCACAAAAATAGTTTGTAAATGAGACTTAAAAAATAAGACAGTCGTAAACAGGCTTTTTAACTCATGAAAACAGATGGCGACACTTTAGTAAATGTGCCCCAGTGACCGGATCAGAGTGGTAGAGTTCACAATGCAGATGTGAACCCAGCCTTAGGCCTCATTCACACAATCAGTGTTCGGCCAGTGATTTTCATCAGTGATTTTGAGCGAAAACCAGGTGTGGGTCTAAATAGAATAAGTGCAGATTTTTCCCTTAGGTCCCTTTCACACGGGCGAGTTTTCCGTGCGGGTGCGATGCGTGCGGTGAACGTATTGCACCCGCACTGAATCCTGACCCATTCATTTCTATGGGGCTGTGCACATGAGCGGTGATTTTCACGCATCACTTGTGCGTTGAGTGAAAATCGCAGCATGCTCTATATTGTCCGATTTTGACGCGACGCAGGCCCCATAGAAGTGAATGGGGAGCGCGAAAATCGCATAGCATCCGCAAGCAAGTACAGATGCGGTGCGATTTTCACGCACGGTTGCTAGGAGACGATCGGGATGGAGACCCGATCATTATTATTTTCCCTTATAAAATGGTTATAAGGGAAAATAATAGCATTCTGAATACAGAATGCATAGCAAAACAGCGCTAGAGGGGTTAAAAAAAAATATTAATAATTTAACTCACCTTAGTCCACTTGATCGCGAAGCCCGGCATCTCCTTGTGTCTCCTCTGCGCTGAACAGGACCTAGGGTGAGCTGCTGCATTAAATAGAGGTTAAGGACCTTTGATGACGTCACTCCGGTCATCACATGGTCTTTTACCATGGTGAATCACCATGGTAAAAGATCATGTGACGTACCATGTGATGACCGGAGTGACGTCATCAAAGGTCCTTAACCTCTATTTAATGCAGCAGCTCACCCTAGGTCCTGTTCAGCGCAGAGGAGACACAAGGAGATGCCGGGCTTCGCGATCAAGTGGACTAAGGTGAGTTAAATTATTAATATTTTTTTTTAACCCCTCCAGCGCTATTTTACTATGTATTCTGTATTCAGAATGCTATTATTTTCCCATATAACCACGTTATAAGGGAAAATAATACAATCTTCAGAACATCAATCCCAAGCCCGAACTTCTGTGAAGAAGTTCGGGTTTGGGTACCAAACATGCGCGATTTTTCTCACGCGACTGCAACGCATGACAATGTTTTGCACTCGCGCGGAAAAATCGCGCATTTTCCTGCAACGCACCCGGCTCTTATCCGGGCAAAAAAACTGACGCCCGTGTGAAAGAGGCCTAAGGCCTCCTGCACACGACCGTATGGCTTTTTCAGTGTTTTGCGGGCCGTTTTTAACGGATCAGTTTTTCGCTTCAGTTGTGTTTTCGGTTCCGTTCCGTTTTTCCGTATGGAATATACAGTATACAGTAATTACATAGAAAAAATTGGCTGGGCATAAAATTTCCAATAGATGGTTCCGCAAAAATGGAACAGATACGGAAGATATATGAAGTACATTCCGTATGTGTTCTGTTTTTTTTTGCGGACCCATTGACTTGAATGAAGCCACGGAACGTGATTTGCGGGCAATAATAGGACATGTTCTGTTTTTTTAACGGAACGGAAAAATGGAAATACGGAAACGGAATGCATACGGACTACATTCCTTTTTTTGGCGGAACCATTGAAATGAACGGTTCTGTATACGGAATGCAAAAAATGGCCCGTATACGGAGCGCAAAAAACATTTGTGTGAACGTTCCCTAAGTAACACATACTGAACTAAAAAAAACGCCAGTATACTGAACGCAAAAAACATTAGTGTGCATGAGCCCTTATACCTTATGTCTGTGGAGGCTCCATTCCTGGTTTTGGCTCACAATCACTGATGGAAATCACTGACCAAACACTGATGTGTGAATAAGGCCTTAAGCACACAACCCTATTTATTTTAATGTGTGTATTCACACATCAGTGTTTCAGCATGGTCCGTAGGTCTGTTTTTTTTTACCACGGATGCATGCTCTATTTTGTCTGTGTTCACAGATCCATCACACCCATTATAGTCTATGGGTCAGTGAAAACCACGGAGGCCATCCGTGTTTCACGGATCATTAACAAGAGAGTCTTTGAAAATTATTTTTCAGCTGTTGAGTGTTAGTGAAACACTGATGCAACACAGACAACAAAAAACGGACCCATGGACCCAACATGGATCTGCCACGGGAGAAAACACGGATTGAACACGGTCCGTGTTACCACTGATCCAAAACTGACACGGACGTCTACATGAGGCCTTACCCTGGTAAATTCTGATTGATCCCTTCATAGCACGTACTGCAGCACTGCTCCACTTGTGTGTGTTTTGCAGGGTGTGGTGCTTCAGATTACTTGGCAAACAGGTTTAGTCTAGATAAGACTTCGTTTCAATAAATGCACGTACCAACTGAATACAGAAGTACCTAAAAAAACCGATGTACTACAGTAGCCATCTTCCCCTTACATGGGCTTCTATTAGCTCTTCCATTCTGACAAAAGAAAACAAACCAGAGACACTGATCAGGGTGTCGTATCCTTCAAAATCCTGGAAACCCTTCAAAGGATTGTTCAAGATTCTGTTAAGGCCTCTTGCACACGACCGTATTTTCATTCTGAGTCCATTCCGTTTTTTTTGTGGACCGTATACGAAACCATTCATTGCAATGGGTCCGCAAAAAAAACTGAAGATACTCCGTGTGCATTCCGTTTCTTTATTTCCGTTCCGCAAAAAAAAAAGAACATTCTCTATTATTGTCCGCATTACGGACAAGGATAGTACTGTTTTATTAGGTTCCGCAAAGTACGGAATGCACATGGATGTCATCCTTATTTTTTGCGGATCCGTTTTTTGCGGACCGCAAAATACATACGGTCGTGTGCATAAGGCCTAAACCTGTAAAAAAAGAAAAAGAAACTTTGCAATATATTGACCTTAAAATAATTTTCTTCCACCTTTAATTTTTTAGAGACCCTTTGAAAAAAAAAATGCCACCGAATTTACTGCAATGGGCAACTACCGTATTTTTCGCTTTATAAGACGCACCTGATTATAAGACACACCTAGGTTTTAGAAGAGAAAAATCTGAAAAAATGTTTTTTTTTCATCAAATCTCAGATAAGACCCCGCCAACCAGACCTCCACACTTTATCAGACCTCAGATCAGGCCCTGAATCTTTATCAGACCCCGCCAACCAGACGCCCAAACTTTATCAGACCTCAGATCAGACCTCCAATCCTCCTCAGACCTCAGATCAGAGGTCTTATATAGAGGGATTATAGGTGTTTTGAGTGCCTTAGGCAAGGTCCCTTTAAGGATCGTGACGCCAGTGCCTGTAACGGTGGCACGCCGGTTTGCAGGAGGATTAAATGAGTACACAGTTGGTGAACCAAACGTTTCTTTACTTGGTGGAAACAGTCCAACTTTGTACATGTAGTTACAGAAGATGTTAATGCAGTCCTTTACAGTTCCAAATGCACAGCAGGTTTATGTAACAGCAGGTTTCTATCTTGCAAGATACTTGGAGGGTATACAGTTAATGCTTTGCAGAACTATGCTGCTCTATCCCCACAGCTATGCTAGCTGGCTGGATCCCAAGGCCCGGATGCCTATTCGCTGGCTTAAATCCTTGGTATAAATTCCTTCCTCCAGTATTGGCACTTGCTTGAGGTTACAATACCTTCTTTTCCTAGCTGTCTCACTGCTGGATGGGAAAGGTGGCTGCGGGTTTCTCCCAGGAGGTGCTGTCCTACTACTGGGGTGTCTCAACTGAGCTAAGCTTAGCCTCAGGAGCTTCAGGCTGACTAGGTGACTCCTCTAGTCCCCTGGAATACACTTGGTCTCCAAGCAGGCTGTACTCCTTCTAGCCTCCTGGTGCAGCTAGGAACCAGGACTATCTAGCTGCATGTCAGGAGGAGGCTCTCAGCATGTCCTGGGCTGGTGCCTTCTCACTTCTGTCTCCACAGACTCCTGACTATGACCTAACCCCTCCCTGTCTGGACATTTATACTAGGGGCTCCCTATCTCCCTCTAGTGTCTGGAATGTCTAATTACACCCAACTAGGCCTGAAAAGCATATAATAGGGAAACCATACATGTAAAAACACACAGAAAATACATTACAATGCATGGATAAATACAATATCACTGTCCCTTGTGAGCTGAAGTAACACGTTACCCAATTGACCCTCGTGTAGTGCCCACCCCTACCTAGTGGGACACTACAGGAATACCACCTCAGCATGTCTCTGATGATGACGAAACACAGGTGCCAACTGCTGCGTCTTTCTGCAGTGTGCAGACTGAACAGGAGGTCAGGGATCAAGACTGGGTGGAAGACGATGCAGGGGACGATGAAGTCCTAGACCCCACATGGAATGAAGGTCGTGCCACTGACTTTCACAGTTCGGAGGAAGAGGCAGTGGTGAGACCGAGCCAACAGCGTAGCAAAAGAGGGAGCAGTGGGCAAAAGCAGAACACCCGCCGCCAAGAGACTCCGCCTGCTACTGATCGCCGCCATCTGGGACCGAGCACCCCAAAGGCAGCTTCAAGGAGTTCCCTGGCATGGCACTTCTTCAAACAATGTGCTGACGACAAGACCCGAGTGGTTTGCACGCTGTGCCATCAGAGCCTGAAGCGAGGCATTAACGTTCTGAACCTGAGCACAACCTGCATGACCAGGCACCTGCATGCAAAGCATGAACTGCAGTGGAGTAAACACCTTAAAAACAAGGAAGTCACTCAGGCTCCCCCTGCTACCTCTTCTGCTGCTGCCGCCTCGGCCTCTTCTGCTGCTGCCGCCTCGGCCTCTTCTGCTGCTGCCGCCTCGGCCTCTTCTGCTGCTGCCGCCGCCTCAGCCTTTTCCTCCGCCTCTGGAGGAACGTTGGCACCTGCCGCCCAGCAAACAGGGGATGTACCACCAACACCACCACCTCAAAATTAATTAATAAAGTGCATGCAAATGGGCTTTCTAAACTGAACAATCCCTTTAAAATCATTTCACTCTGGATATGGCTCTAACGTAAAATGCATTTCCATATTTACTCATTACTTGGCAAAGCAAGTCATTGCTCAACACAACATCCCTTAAGCAACATGTCAGCAGGATAAACCCTATAAAACCATGCATGCTTCATGGTAGGGTTGATCCTGCTGCTGAAAACGATACCTGGCCGTTTTCTATATGTAAATTAGGGCTTAATTGCACTGAGGGGTAAGTCCTAGCTCCTCGATGCACCTCAGCTCCACTGTTTCCCATGCCTCCTCCCCTTGAGTAACAGGGTCAGGCGCCAGCGCCCTCCTGCCTGGGCATGTTCTAGTGCACCAGCACCATTCGCCACAAAGTTGGTACATCTGCAGTAAGTATCTGTTCAGATGAAGCAGATGTCCTGCACATGCACATTGGTTTAACCAGCAGAATCAAGCCCACCATGCAGCATGTCTGGTTTACTAGGGTTGATCCTGCTGACAGGTTCTCTTTAAATTTAATGTATTCAATGGGGCAGATTTACTAATCCTGTAGGCAGCATAAACACAACCAAATTGATTACATTGGCTCAGGCTAGATAATAAGTTTGGAGCATGGCCAGACATTTAGGTCTCATTATTCCAACTATGGTTTGACTTATTTTGCGACCCAAATTTGCACCAAAATTTCGGCACAATTTTGGTTAAAAAAAAAAACAGTGCATCTTAGCTCATGCCCCTTTACTGACATATCCGTGTATCCGTTCCACAAAAAAATACGGATAAGGATAGTACTGTTCTATTAGGGGCCAGCCGTTCTGTTCCGCAAAATACGGAATGCACACGGACATCATCCATATTTTTTTGCGGACCACAAAATACATACGGTCATGTGCATAAGCCCTTAGTCGCACTCCCTTGGAGAGCAAGGTGCAGTGGATTTTTCTAAAGCTGCTTTGGTCAAGTTGCACCTCAAATGTAACAAATTTGTAGAATTTTGGCAAATTGTATGACAAAGCCTGGCACAAATGTTTGTAAATGTGGACCACAGTATAATAAATTATCTGCAACTGTGTAAAATACTGTATTTTGTGCGCACTGTCAATACGTCGCAGTTTTTAAGATCGGTGCTTGTGGTCAGTGAATACATATATTCTGTTTACAACTAGTTAACATCCATTCAATGACCACAAGCAGAGATCTTGCAAATTGCAAGCAATTGACACACATTGTTTATTAGAAAAATGTTCTATATAAAATGAATCAGGACGGGATCCCATCAGTGTTATTATTTCCGTTATTGTTTTCCGTCATAACACGGTTATAATGGAATTCGTAAGACGGAATTCAAAACCGGAACCTTTAGAGGCATTTCTTTTTGATCCGTCATAATATAGGTCTATGGGCAAGCATAACGGAACCGGCTGGTTTCCGTTATGCAGGATGGAAAAGAAAGTCCTATCGACGGGTTTCCGTTTTGAATTCCGTCTTACGAATTCTGTTATTTTCCATTATAACGGAAAACAATATCAGAAATCGTAATGCCCTGCTCTGATTAATTGGCACATGCACATACAAGACCTTATGCGTGTGAATGCGCGTACATCAGCAGTAAGGCTATGATCACATCCTGCTATGTGAACGCTCAGTGTATGCCTACCACAGCCATGACAGAGACCAATAGAGTATCCTGGCCTCTGTCGGGTGGAGCGTGTCAGCAGACTTTTTTTTTTTACTGTATAGGAAATCGCAGCATACTGTGCTTTCGTATTTTGTATACAGTAGACCACAGCGAAAAAAAATACAATTAGACTGCACAATATGTTTTTTTTGTTTTTAACATTGTAGTCAATTGTCAACATCTAGTACTGTATAGCTACATAATCTATATAATATTGCATTTTAGGCAAATATTAAAGGGACTGTAGAATTTAACAGAAATTTTCACACTGCCTACACGTTCAATCTGAGCTAATAGTGGGAGGCCTCTGTTCAGGACCCTCATCTCTTGGCCAGAGGACAGAGTAGTTACAAAAAGCATCTCTCTCTCTGGAGGACCTGTCCTGCATTACATAGACAATTCATTCATTTAAATGTACAATGTGTAATGCTTCATTTCCTCTGTGGGGGTGCTGCAGGGAAATCAAACACTTACTGCCAGGTTTTCCTACAGATTAAGGGCTCATGCACATAAACGTTTTTTCTTTCCGGGTCCGTTCAGGTTTTGTCACGGCTGAGGATGGGGAAAACCCTCAGCCGTGCGATGCCAGAAGATGGATGGTCGATGCAAAGCCAGGACAGGAATCAGGGAACAGGTCACCTCCTATCAATTCCTAATTCTGACCCTGTCTCCTAGCCGTATGAGCCGACCCTGATGGTAGGAGGGCTCATACTCTGGAACCTGATATTCCTGCTAGCCCTCAGGGTGGCCCTGGACTAGGAGCAGGGTAAGACTACCTGTTCCTCCTAGATACGGACGAACAGGAGTCTCACTGGCCAAGCTATATAAAGAAAGGGGAAACATAAACAGACATATGGCAATGGATCACACTGAGAGCAGTTTACTACCCAGAGACCTTTCCAGCAAGTAGGGTTTGTCGGCAGGGCAAGGAGGCATACAGGTTCTGTATGGTATCCTGTGGCACATTTGCCCACAGATGTTACAGCTAAGCCTGTAGATCCTGCACACTCAAAGGCTGCCTAAGTTACCATTCCAGCTGGTCCCATAAATGCTTGATTGACGATAAATCTGGTGATCGGGCATTATCCTGCTGAAACATGCCAAGTGGAAGCCCTGCCATGAGAGGCCACCCAATGGCTCCCCAGGTCATCACACCAGCAGATGAAGCCTTGTTTCACTCCATAGCAAAGGCAGGATTGAAGCGCTCACCATGAGCCCTCGACACTCAAACTCAATCATTGTGGGATCCCTAACAGAACCTGGATTCCACAGTCCAGGTTTCTCATTAAGGACACCACAGCAAAGAAGGCGACAGTGGCTGGTTTCAATGGCAGGACACATATGGGCGCCGTGAAACCAAAAGTCCTTCTGCTAAGCGCCTGAAAATTGACCAGCCCGAGACAGGGGTATGTAATAAAGGTGTCACCTGTGTCTGGATGGTGGACAGTGAAATTGTGCTCATCGGTGGAGCAAGTGATCCTCTCTACTGCTGGCCTGTCGGGGCCGTCCATAGCCTTTTCAATGTGTGTTCACTGAAAGCAGCCACCCTGTTTCTCTCAATCCATTAGTGCTCCCCCTCTCAAAGTCTCTCAACTGGGCAAAATGTCTTTTAGTGTGTTGTAGAAGCACATCTTGCAGTCAATGATCTGTCACCAAAGGTACACCACCCATAAGTGGCTGCTGAGAGCCTTTTTATAGGACAGCAGGGGAAGCACTTTTATGTCTTACTGTGGCAAAACCCAGTATATTATTAGAGCCTGTTATGCCTGTAGTCATTCACATATCTGTCAGATACGATTTTCCACCAGGTTTTGCAGCATTTCTCTCTCTCTCTATCTATATACGTCCAACACACAATGTCCTTCTATATATAAAGATGTATCTGTAGATACCAAAACATTATGAATGGGAAGAATACTATTGACGTTTCTAGTCAAATCCTTCCACTGACTACAGTTAAACCTGTGGCTTAACTGGTAGGTTTTCTGCCTGTCCCATATAACAAGTTCTGAGGTCCAAGACCTAGCAGGGGGAATTTGGAAAAAAAAAAAAAAGAGTCATAAAAATTAAATATACAGAGTGTCCTCAATTTCTCTACAGTAAAGAGTAGCAGAGCAGCTTCTGAAAGGGAGTAGGGCCCAACCATGACTCCACAGAGAAGACAGGAACTCTTTACGACCATGAGCAAGGACCCCTTAGAGCCTACAGTAAAATCCCCTTTAAGATTTATCTGCTTTATCTTGAAAACTCCTTTAAATATCTGCCTGTAGACATCAATCAAGACCAAGCTATCAGGATAATAGGGAAATTCTGTGCTTCGGATCTGGTTACATTTTAGGACACCTAACAGGTCTTAATTTACATATGTAAAGTAGTTTAGCCAGCCTTTCACTAGAATATGAGAATCCAGCGTGACTTTTATAAATTGCTAATTAGCGTCAGGTGTGGCGGTTTCTTGCCTCCAACAATAAACTGCAAATAGCATTTCAAATAAAAATGTCCTTATCTACCATGTTTTCATTTTTTTCCCCTAATTTTCATATCAGAGCGACAGTTTAATTATTGTAAAAAGTCAGAAGTCACGGGCATGTGAAAGGTCATTGATAATTACACGGTGAGGAATGAAATGATCCCAGCCATAATGTAATCCCATTAAGAAACATGCTAGTGATATTGTACTCATTAAATATACTCAGGTAGGAAAGTGCCTAAAGAATGTCGCGTCTTCATCTGTACTTTGTGGTAAGGTAGAAGAGCAGACCGTGCCTGGGACCTCCGGGGTGAAAGACTCCACCTTAAAAGTTGAGGAGGGATTTTGATTTTGAAGTTAATTGGAAGTTAACTGCGGCTGCAGTTTATATTCGGTGTTCAGCTAACAAGATGGATGTGGAAATTTTGTTTCATCTACATCATTATTCTGTGCAGTTAAGGGATCCATTATCTTCTCCTACTGCTATAGGCAAGAGGAAGAGAACATGTCGCCTGATTTGGGGCCACTTAACTACAATATGCTGGGTCTGGGGTCCCAAACCTTCCCATAGCTGTACAGTAGTTTTGCTGTGGGATTGGACCTGACGGGCCAACCTTCACTGACCACATACATATTTGAGCCTTCGAGGCTTATCTTTCCGTTTACCAGGTTGTCTTCACTGGGCTGCTTTTGGTAGGCACTAGCCACTAGATACAATTCTCTCCCAGATAGCAATGTATGGATTTAGGCAAGGATGGGAGTTATGGCCCTCTTTCCTTTCTATCTTACTAAAGTCTAGCCTAGTACAATCTATGGTTGGCAACACTACCTTTGCAATAATAGCTGTAAAGTCCACTTTTGGATAAAGGGTTTTGAAGGCACGTATGGCCAGGACGTGTTTAGGTGTGAAGGGTGTTTTAATGGTATCCCTCACAACAGCAAAGTCTCAATGTCTGTAGTTGCAGGATACCCAGGGCCATCTTTAATATTGATTGGACCCTGGGCAAAAATTTACTTGGGCCCCCTGGATCCCGCCTTCCACGAGAATTAAAGGAAAATGAAGATGAACGTTCAAAATTTCACTTTTTTGGTAGATTTTCTATTTTAAACCATTTTTTTCCTGTAACACAGCAAGGGTTAACAGCCAAACAAAACTCAATATCTATTACCCTGATTCTTCAGTTTACAGAAACCCCCATATGTGGTTGTAAACTGCTGTAAGGGCACACAGCAGGGCGCAGAAGGGAATGAGCAACATATCGATTTTGGAGGGCAGATTTCACTGGGATAAGTTAAAGTTGCCATGTCCCATTTTAAGACCCCCCTGATGCAGCCCTACAGTAGAAACTCCCAAAAAGTGACCCCATTTTGTAAACTACAGGATAAAGTGACAGTTTTATTGGTACTATTTTGGGGTACATATGGTTTTTGATCACTCGATACTACTCTTTTTGTGAGGCAAGGTGACCAGAAAATGGCTGTTCTGAAAGCTTGTTTTGTTTTTTACGATGTTCACCTGACAGGTTAGATCATGTGCTATTTTTATAGTGTTACGGACATGATGATACCAAATATGTGTATTATTTTTGTTTCAGTTTTACCTAAGAAAGCATTTTTTTGAAAAAAAAAATCATGTTTTTGTGTCTCCATATTCTGAAAGCCATATTTATTTATTTTTTCTGCCGATCATCTTATATAGTGACTTTTTTTTTGCGGGAAGAGTTGAAGTTTTTATTGGTACCATTTTGGAGTACTTACAACTTTCTGATCGCCTGTTATTACACTTTTTTTGTGAGGCAAGGTGACCAAAAATGTCTGTTTTGCCACAGTTTTTATTTATTTTCTTTTACAGTATTCATCTGACAGGATGGATCATGCATCATTTTTATAGAGCCAGTCATTATGGATGCGTTGATACCTAATATGTCTGTTTTTCTTTTATAAGTTTATGTGTTTATTATGGAAAAGAGGATTTTTTGTTTTTGACACTTTTATTTATTTTTATTAGAAAAAACACTTAACATTTTTAAATTTTATTTTTCATTTTTATCCCACTGTGGCTGTTCAACTTTTTGGGGTCTGATCCTCTCTACAATGCACTACAATACATTGTGTATTGTAATGCATTGCCTATCAGTGTATTAGAGCCTGGGGGATGGATCTCATATACTTTCCGTGGAAGACAAGCCCTAATGCCTGTGTATGATGGCTTCCTTCCCAGCCATCGGGTCCCCGTCACCACAGTGTGGGGAACCAATGGGGACGGGGGGGGGGGGGGAGCCCATACCCTCTGCAAACCTTGTGCATGCCGTGGTCAGCATTGACTGTGGCAAACAAGGGGTAATACGCCGGCATCGCTGTACGCACTGATGCTGGAGTACACAGCAGGGTCTCGGCTGTCAGTGACAGACGGGCCCCTGCCGCTGATTGGTCAGGGGCAGCTACTGCATCCGCCCGATCAGAGCGCCATACCTGTATGGCGCTGGTCCTTAAGTCACTGCTCCCAGCGCCGTACATGTACGGCACAGGTCGCCTACGGGTTAGATAACAAACCATGTGCAGATACCTCCTGCTCTCCGGTACTGTATATGTGGCTCAACCCCGGGCTATGTTTCTGCACACTATTTGAAACAAATAGCGCGTGCATTGCCCGGCAATTAGCGGTGAGCCACATGCTGATGCCACGGCCATCATTGCGTCTTGTACGAACAGTCTAAAGATCTCCAGTAATTGACACACAGAATTATTCCCACTAGCAGCCGCACTCACAAGACATCTTTCTTTAATACATAAGAAAATTTGATAGAACAATTGTTGCATTAGATGTAAAGCCACCGGTACTGGGACTAATCTGCTCTCAGCTTGGATTTTCTCGCTCGTTCACACACACCTTGAGACAAAGACTATGGTTCATGAAGGAAAAAAGAAAAAGAAAAAAGAAACATGTTTTTTTGTGCCGGGCGAATTTCTTTGACATACAAAAAGGAATGGTCTCTGCAAAATGGATGGAGTCACTACACTAGTCAAAGGAAAGACCCCTATGTAAACTTCATTGCCATTCACAAGATTTGCTCTGACACTTTACAAGTGCTGCGAGAAGAAAGGAAAATCTGTTCTCAGGTTTGGGGTGTTTACCAGCGAGCCTCTAGACACTTGACCCTATGTTGCGGACCCCCTAATCCTCTGATCTGCATGCGCTAGTCTCGCCCACAGCTTCTGATGAAATTGACTGGAGCACTTGTGACTGATTCATTTTACCATTTCTAAACCACTCACCTACCTCAGCCCTATTCTCTGTCCAGCTCCTCCGCCTCCTCCCCTTAAGAAACCCGGCAAATTGTAATATAAGTTGTCTGGGCTGGATTTACCAAGCGATTGTCTCTATAATGAAACAGCCTGTTCATTATACAGTGGTAGCGAGCAAGACATTGCACTCCCACACCCCGAGACCCAGTCGGGTTAACATTTTTTTTTTTTTTTAGGCTGCCCATTGACAAAGGACTGAATAGGTGGATGATGTCAAAATGGACTTACAAACGGCTTGGCATACAAACAGTTACTGCCTGCGTGCGTGTGGATTTATGGTCTCGCTCGCTTAATAACGAAGATTTGTAAGGACAAATTGGCTGGTGTCGAATATGTTTGCCAAAGGAACTGAAGAGTTTGCTTTTTCACTTTAAGGGATTTTTGCCTGCAAAGAAAGTAAAATTAGAAAACCACTGTTTTTAATGAATATACCCACAAAGAAGTCAGGCCGGTTCCTGCATGGTCCGCAGCGGTCCAAGGCGTGGATGTGTTTGACAGTAAAGTGGATTTAGGATTTAGAAAAAGATAATCAGATTACAAAAAGATAGAGTTAAAACAGATGGGAATATAAATTATATATATATAAACTTTGCCGCAAAGTAAAATTTTCTCATGCTTCGATTTTCCCTGAATGGTGGTAAAAAATTTTAAAAAATCATTCCTACCCAATCCATTTGATCATGACGAGCCGGCCACCGATATCTCGATTGGAAGATCTTGCACGAAATCCCATGCGTGGTGACATAGGACATCATCAAAGGCCGCGCAAGATTTCACGATAGATCTTCAATCAAGATGGCGGTGTCCGGCTCTTCGTGATCCAACGGATGAGTTGAGTACGATTTTATTAATTTTTTGTATTGTACACTGTGTTATTACTGTCGGATGCCGCAATCAGCTATGAACGCGGCATCTGAGGGGTACAATAACGTGGAGCGGCTCCTTGTCATTGCACTCACTACTTACAAAGAAATGAGCTTCGTGAATAAGTAATTCATCAGAAAGCCAATTTTTTTTATAACTAATATTATCACTAATATATATATATATATATATATATATATATATATATATAAAAAGTAAAAAAAAGGGCAGCACTCCAGAAAGTAAAAAATGCTAAAATTACTTTATTTACCCAAATGGGACATGCAACGTTTCGGCTTTATGCAGGAGCCTTTCTCAAGCATAGAGCCGAAACGTTGCATGTCCCATTTGGGTAAATAAAGTAATTTTTGCATTTTTTTACTTTCTGGAGTGCTGCCCTTTTTTTACAATTGTTATCTATTTGGATTGGCTTATATCCATATTGGGCCAGCTGCACCCTTTTGTTTATACCATTGACGGTGCTGCCACTTGTTTTATTTTAGTTTTTTTTTATTTATATATATATATATATATATATATCCTCATCATCCTCAGGCAGCCCACAGCAAATTATATATATGCTGCCATCTGACTCAAGGAAAGCAAAATTACAGGTAAGACAAAAAAAATGTTCTATATAATATATAATAGAAATATATATAGATAACATTTATATACAGTATAGATAACAAAATTATATATTTTAATTTTTAAAAAAATGATATACAGTGGACATAAAAAGTCTACACACCCCTGATAAAATGTCAGGTTTCTGTGATGTAAAGAAATGAGACAAAGATAAATCATTTTCAGAACTTTTTCCACCTTTAATGTGACCTATAAACTGTACAACTCAATCGTCAGAACAGACCCTCCCTTGAGCTGTCAGCTTGATATAAATCTATCAGAGCAATGAATGAGGAGATCTCTGGATCCATGTGAGGTACAGGGCTGGTTCTAGCTTTGTTAGAAAGAGTTTGTAATGCTCTATATGATGTTTGATTTTCATTTTTTTTACATTAGTCCACGGGATAACTCCTTAAAATCGGTAACAACCCATTTTAGAAAGATACCTAGCACAGCAGCATAGTGGCTCAGTGGTTAGCACTCTGGCCTTGCACTAGGTTCTTAAGATTCAGATCATACCATGGGCAACATCTTCATGTAGTCTGTATGTTCTCCCTGTGTTTGTGTAGGTTTCCTTCCACACCCTAGAAAACACGGATAAGCTAATTTGGAATTTAGATTGTGAGCCCCAGAGGGGACAATCTCAGCACTGTGGAATATCTTAGCACATTTAAAAGTAATATTAGGGACAGATTTCTGCATAGTTGCCTGGCCTTGGAATTCGAGAGGGCTGGCAGAGGAAGAAGCAAAGGTGCAAAGAGTGACTCCAGTGCACTTAACTGCTCATTTGCATATGGATTCCTCCAGAATGAAGCAACCGATCGAAGTGAATGGTATCATCATATTCAGCCCTGCTAGCCCTACAAGGCATTGTGTCTGGTGTACCAGAGAATCTCCTGGTGATAGACACCCTTCAAAGCTTTCAGTGACGTTCATGTACGTCATGGAACGTTAAGGGGTTAAATTTATAATAAAAAATAAAAAAACTCAGCTTTTTTCACAGAGTGCCAAATTCTTACAAATAACAGGATTTTAAGAACAACTAACAGTTTAGGTGAAAAAAAAAAAGTAACAAAATTCTTGTTATTATTACAAATTACGGGATGGAGGCGCGACGTGTTTTCGCTAATACGTTGCGTCGTATACATATATGTAAATGTCAGCATTGTTAGTGGCCGCGTTTTAATTTGCTTTAATCACTGACAATGAAGGATTAGCGCTCTGAAATCTTCTATTTGATAATTACATACTTGATGAAATAGAAAACAGTTTGATTTTCATAAGCTCCAGAAAATGCAGCTTTTGTTTTTCAAAGATTTATCCCGGGAGGGTGGCATTAAACCGAGATCAGACTTAATAAAGCTGGCAAATGAAGTAAGGAAATTCTAATGAATGCTTGCAAGGAAATGCTTCACTTTTTCTGAAAAAAAAATAACATAAACATAAAAATAAAATTTGAGTCCGGTGTTGTTTTTGTGTGCATTATGTGACATGGATGCTGGTAAAGAATGAATATTCACATGGTGTAAAGCCAATGTCCAAACAAACTATGTATAAAAATGAGTGTAGTCTTGGGTTGTTTCTTGGTTTCTCAACAAGGATTGGTTGCGATGGGAAGCAACACTGACTTTACCTGCAATAGTTCTTATTAAATCTCCTCCAATAGGTTTTAAAGATTTCATCCCTATAGCAAAACTAAAACAAATTCTCATTTTCCTCACTTGGCTTGACTACTAAGTAGCAGCTGAGTTGGTCTACAAGAATACCAGAAGATCCTCCTTTGGGTCCAGGCCTTGACACAAATATAGGCTCCAAAGGTTCAGTAGAAGACAACCCCATTTGGAGGTGACATGGGAGCCAATCATTTACATGTAATTAAAAGTAGACATTACATCTTCTGGTGGACCCTTGGAATCATCTCTTTTGAGGGATCCAATGAACCTCACTTGGACAATGTTAACATCTCCCTTCCGGTCTACCCGACATGAAGATGAGGTAGCACTGCAGATTCTGAATGACAGCGATAGGAGACAAAAAGAAAAAAACACAATGCAACAGAACTTGCAAACTAAATAAAGTACAATAATGCCATAGTAATAGAAAATATTCTGGTGCTAATCCTACGCCTATTTAGCAAATTTGAGATTCTTGTCAAATTGATTTTGTACAAAACTATTTGGACCCGTCTGACACACGTCAAGGCGATCTCTGTAAGACGGGAACCTAACACTAAATGCTACCTGTTATGTGCCATAACGGCCGCCATAAAATTCAGGGAGTGCAGGTTCCACATGCATGCTGAGCCCACTCTGCTTTTTATAATTTTTGGTGCCAAAATGGCCTCCATTAAATTTAGCGGATGCAGGTACCAACATGCATGCTGAGCACACTCTATACCTCTCCTGGTGCAATTCGGCTTCCAATGCATGCACCGAGAGTCCACTTTATACCTCTCCTGGTGCCAAAAGGCTTCCAGTGAGTGCAGGGAGAGCAGGCTACAGCTTTATACTTACACTAATTCAAATCAGCCTATGGGGCAGACAGGCTGGTCAGGGGTGCAAGACTAAATTGAGTCAGCCACAACTCCAGTACAAACTGCAAAGAAAAAGGGGGTCAGTCAGCACATCCCGGTGCGCGCTGCCATGGCTAGAAACACAAAGAAAAAAAACACAATGCAACAGCACTCTGCAAACCACATAAAGTATAATAATGCCATAGTAATAGAAAATATTCTGGTGCTAATGCTATGCTTATTTTGTAAATTTGAGGTTCTTGGCAAATACATTTTGTGCAAAACCATTTGGGCGATCACACACGTCAAGGCGATCTCACACATCAAAGCAATAGGAGACAGGCATTGCACTTTAGTTCTCTTTGCTACACTAACTGAAGTCAACATATAATGGAAGAGGTTAGCTAAGTAAAATTCTGTCACAAGTTAAGTTACTCCAAAAATGCTTTTATTTTGTTATAGAATCTCAGCTTTAAAACAAGACCAAGAGCGAGGCTGTAGCCATGATATATTGCAAGTTAGACCCCATAGAAAATGGTCTCACTGAAAGCTGTGCTGTGACATAGAAGGGCGGCAAGAAGGATAGTAGTGGTCATTCTGGCCCTGAGGGTGGTATTAGCACTCACAGTTCACAGTGACAATCTCTCCCTCTGGCCTCCCTAGAGCTGTGCAGTGACTGGAGGGCGCACCCTTTCTTCTTTCAGGTTTTGAGGCTCCTGCCTGGTGGTACTTAGGGGGCCCTTGATGCTAGGTGTTGGTCTGGGTGCAAGGCAAGAGGTAGACACAGTTCCAAGGCATATAACACAGTGCAATCCTTCCCCAATAGCAGCGTGTAGACAGCAGCAATGATGGAGGTTGTAGTACTCCTTCTCCCTGTCTCTTTCTAAAGGCTCTCTGCAGAACTTCAGTCATGCAATAAAGTCCTTGTCAAATGCTTCTGCAAATTCTCAGACTAAGGGGTGCAGATCAAGATATGCCTAGCCAATCTGTCTCCAAGCGTGGACGGGCGCTTTAGCAATATAGCCTCACAGTATCTCTGCCGAGCACCATGCCTTGGTGATTGACTCCAGTGCATGGCCTTGTAGATTCTGGATCTTATTATCTTCCTTCTCTTTATTGCACATTTGATGATAAAGTTGCTTCCTTGTCTGTAGAAGTCTGCAGCTTTCATTCCTGACTCAATTTCTGAATGCTTTAAAACGCACAATATATTGTTACTAGGTTGTAAGTTTAAAAGGGCATCGGTCATGAGATTTGCACCTATGAAACTGCCTGTCCTGTTACATGTGCACTTGGCATCTGAAGGCATCTGTGTTGGTCCCATGTTAATATGCGCCCGCACTGCTGAGAAAAATGATGTTTTAATATATGCAAATGAGCCTCTAAGAGCAACGGGGGCGTTACTGTTACACCTAGAGGCTCTGCTCTTTCTGCTACTGCCTCACCCTCTCCACTTTGATTGGCAGGGCCAGGCATGATTATGTTTTCACTGCCTGGTCCTGTCAACCAAAGTGGAGTGGGTGCTGCCGCTGCAGAGTGAGCAGATACTCGGGTCTTTCCAGTTCTGGAGATTCTCTACAGATACAGTATGTGTATGTAAATGTAGGCCTAAGTGTTATGCATAAACTCTGCACACATTGACTGTCTATTTTAAATAGGTATGGTCCACATAACTTTCTGCTTGGGTTACACATTTACCGATTAATGTTAACATTTTTGCTATTTTTATGAAAAAGTACACTTTGCCGCAAAGTTGCATGAAGGTGTTTGTCTGTATAAAGTACTGCATGGTGGTGGGTGTCAACCTTTGGAAAATATATAGGTATGGGGATTTAGTATGATTATCTCGTGATTTAGGTTTTATATGTACATGTCAAAACTGCGAAAATTGTCCTGGCTGCCAGAGGTGCCAAATGTCCAAACATACCTGGCAGCAAAAGGGTTAAAGGAAATGACAAGGAGGCAGTACTAATTGCACCTACATAGTTTAAAGGGAGAGACAAGGAGGCAGCACTAATTGTGCCCACACAGTTTAAAGGGAGAGACAAGGAGGCAACACTAATTGTGCCCACATCGTTTAAAGGGAGAGACAAGGAGGCAGTGCTAATTGTGGCTACATAGTTTAAAGGGAGAGACAAGGAGGCAGTACTAATTGCACCTACATAGTTTAAAGGGAGAGACAAGAAGGCAGTGCTAATTGTGGCTACATAGTTTAAAGGGAGAGACAAGGAGGCAGCACTAATTGTGCCCACATAGTTTAAAGGGAGAGACAAGGAGGCAGTACTAATTGCACCTACATAGTTTAAAGGGAGAGACAAGGAGGCAGTGCTAATTGTGGCTACATAGTTTAAATGGAGAGACAAGGAGGCAGTGCTAATTGTGCCCACATAGTTTAAAGGGAGAGACAAGGAGGCAGCACTAATTGTGGCTACATAGTTTAAAGGGAGAGACAAGGAGGCAGTGCTAATTGTGGCTACATAGTTTAAAGGGGGAGACAAGGAGGCAGCACTAACTGTGCCCACATAGTTTAAAGGGAGAGACAAAGAGGCAGCACTAATTGTGCCCACATAGTTTAAAGGGAGAGACAAGGGGGCAGCATTAATTGTGCCCTCATAGTTTAAAGAGAGAGACAAGAAGGCAGTGCTAATTGTGGCTACATAGCTTAAAGGAAGAGACAAGGAGGCAGTACTAATTGTGCCCACATAGTTTAAAGGCAAAAAAGGGGGTCAGTCAGCTTATCCCAATGCGCAGGTGCACGCTGCTATGGCTAGAAACATGAAGAAAAAAACGCAATGCAGCAGCGCTCTGCAAACACAAATACCTTACAATAATGTCATAGTTATAGAAAATATTATGGTGCTAAGGCTACGCTTATTTAGTAAATTTGAGATTCTTGGCAAATACATTTTGTACAAAAATATTTGGGCCCGTCTGCCACACGTCAAGGTGATCTCTATAAGGCGGGAACCTAACACTAAATGCTACCTGTTATGTGCCATAACGGCCACCATAATATTCAGGGAGTGCAGGTTCCACATGCATGCTGAGCCAACTCTATACCTCTCCTCGTGCCAAAAGGCTTCCAGTGAGTGCAGGGAGAGCCGGCTACAGCTTTATACTTACACTGATTAAAATCAGCCTATGGGGCAGATATTGATGATCTATCCTGAGTATAGGTCATCAATAGAAAAAGCCCGGAGAACCCCTTAAAATACCAGGCCCAAGCTAATGGACAGAAGATGTGCTGCTTCTAGAAGAAAGAAGCCTTGTTTTGCAGGCAAGTTTTTTTTTGTCTACATTTTTGTGGACTCTTTATATACATTTTTTGCTTTTTTGTCTATGTCTTGTGTAACAATCTAAACCTTCACCGGTCGTACAGTGGATGGCAGCGCATTGCCGTTATTACCCCCCATGCTTCTCTGGAATCCTCAATTACCCACGGCGTCTATTGAAGTGCGGTACATTACCTAGAGGCTGCGCGACGGAGCCACTTCACAATGCTTAACACGCACCTCGGGCCTCTCACAGTGAAGTGCCTCCATTATTAACACCTTTGAGAGCAACTAATTGATGCACCAGTCTCATTTAAGTGGAGATTTTTCAGAAAATTGCTCATCTACGTAGGTTACGTCTTCATGACAGTGATCCACCATTAAGGGTGCATTCACATCACCATTTAGCTTTCCGTTCTTCTGATCCGTCAGAAGGAGAGAGAGAAAAAGAACAGGAGCCTGTAAAAAAACGGATCTTGTTGCATCCGTTGTAATCCGTTTGAGCCATTTCCACCTGAGATCTGTTTTTTTAGACAGGAAAAAAGTCCTGTAGGCAGTACTTTTTTTCTCATCTAAAAAAAACGGATCTCTGACGGAAATCGCATACGGAAACTATACAGAGATTTTTTGCGGAACCACGGAATGAAAACAGAAACACTACTGAAACAAAAAACGGGACAACGGATTCATGAAAAACGGACAGCAAAATACTGAAAAAGCCGTGCGGTCGTGTGCAGGAGGCCTAACTGATGCAACAGGATCCCTTTTTTTTTTACAGGATCCTGTTTTTTTTTCTCTTCTTCTGACGGATCAGAAGAACGGAGAGCTAAACGGTGATGTGAATGCATCATAACAAGTTAGCTATGAAGTATTTGATGTTCTTCTTGATCAAGAACTGCTCCAGGAGAACCATTTTTATATAATCCAATGCTTTTACACTGTCTTTAAAGTAGTAAGACGGATGCAGCTCCAACAGGGTCGGACTGGCCACTATAGCAAGAGGTCCACCCTATTTGGAGGTGACTTTGGAGCAATCACTTGACACTAGAGTCTGTTTCTTATGGGATAATTACCCTACTTGATCTTATTGATAATGTGTCCTTTGACATTTTGGGTGTAGCATGTAAGGGCTGTATTACGCCATCAGATTTTCTGACCAATCATTGGTCAGATGGTTAATTACACACACAGATCTTTTGTGTTACACACCAACTATTGGTCTGATTGGACAGAAATTGGTCAGATAATCTGTTGGTGTAATAGAGCCGTTAGTCTCTGCTTTATGGACATTCCCCCCTGATAACTGTCAGGCCTCCTGCACCGTTGGTGTCCGTTGCCGTATTGCAGACCCGCAATACACGGGCACCGTTCCGTGGGCATTCCGCATCACGGATGCGGAACCATTTACTTCAATGGGTCTGCAAATCTGGAGATGCGGAATGGTGCGGAACAGAAGCATGGAACCCTACAGAAACACTACGGAGTGCTTCCGTGGGGTTTCAGCCTGTACTTCCGTTCCGCAAAAAGATAGAACATGTCCTATCTTTTTGCGGAACGGGAGGATTGCGGACCTACGGGTCGTATGCAGGAGGCCTCAGCCTGAAGCACCATGAGTCCACCCTCCAGAGCAGATACATGTCCACAGTGGTCCCATCACCAGCAGAGACTGAGCGTGTACTTATGTGTGGGACTCTCCAGCAGCATCGTCTTCAGATGCACCTATAGTCTCATGGATCCTGTACCTCATTAGTTTGCATTGACATTTAGTCATTTTTGAAACAGCAAAAGGCAGAAATAAAATGTTTTTTAGGTAATAAGACAAATAGATATGAGATAAATAGATAGATAGATAGATAGATACAGTAGATAGATATGAGATAGATAGATAATAGATGAGAGATAGATAGATACAGTAGATAGATATGAGATAGATAGATAGATAGATAGATATATAGGAGATAGACAGATAGATAGATAGATAGATAGATAGATACAGTAGATAGATATGAGATAGATAGATAGACAGATAGATATGAGATAGATAGATAGGAGATAGATAGGAGATAGATAGATAGGAGATAGATAGATAGATAGATAATAGATAGATAGATAGATAGATAGATAGGAGATAGATAGATAGATAGGAGATAGATAGATAGATAGATATGAGATAGATAGATAGATAGATAGGAGATAGATAGATAGATAGATAGATATGAGATAGATAGATAGATAGATAATAGATAGATAGATAGATAGATAATAGATAGATAGATAGATATGAGATAGATAGATAGATAGATAGATATGAGATAGATATGAGATATATATTAGATAGATAGATAGATAGATAGATAGATAGATATGAGATATATATTAGATAGATAGATAGATAGAGATAGATATAGATAGATAGATAGATAGATAGATAGATGAGAGATAGATAGATAGATAGATAGATAGATATGAGATAGATATGAGATATATATTAGATAGATATGAGGTTATTTCAATAATTTGAGAGAAATAGACGACTAGCAGTGAAAACAGGAGAAGAAAATGTCTCACATTTTTAATGATGGTCTGGATAATCCTATGTGATAAGATGACTTTTGTTTTGTCATTTGCATTGGTTCTGGAAATGTATTGTACCAGTCGGACATTGCTTTGTATGGAGCGGTTTACATGGATATCCCCGCGGTGAGGTCATTATGCTGCTCATTCATGACTTTACCACCGAACAATATTTAGATGAGATTTCACAGCTATTGTTTAACTTTCTGTCTCAGTCCAATAATTCTAATCAATGGCTAGTTTATTATTTTATGATGAGTCATTTATTATCACTGTCCTTATTGTATTATTATTATTTAGGGAACAAACAGTAAAACTATTTGTTTTGTTGTTGTGCTAATAGATTTGCAGAAATTATTACTTTCACAAGCAGTTTTTCTCCTATGTATAACAATATTTACATACATTTTGATGGATTTTCATGCAAATGTATCAGTTTGTGCTGGATTTGATTTGCTTTTCCCTGTGATCTTGATAATTTTCTATACATTTTTATTTTATTTTTTTAAAGTGCAGTGTATAGTGTATCTCTTATGATTTTATCAAACCTTTGACACATATTATAAGCATTCATTTGTTATCGTTATGACCCAAAAGTTTTTTTTTATTTATCCTTGCTACAACCATCATTAAATGAAAATACCACAATGTTGAGCATTTAGAATACTAATTCATTGAAATGTACTTTTTAAAAATTAATAAAAAAAATAATTCCAGACTGGATGATTTGCTGGAAATCTTACAATGCGCAGAGCAGTTACCAGCGGCGCATGAAATAGTCGCCTGGAACAGGTGGCAATAGATTGTCATTGTTCTAATAAATGATTTTGCAGCTGCTGATCCTAATCCTTTGTTACTTAGCAGATTCCAACAGAAAAATGTAAATGACGGCACCTGCTAAACTCTTGTACAGAATCTGGAGTTTCAGCTCCAGGGAATGGAGATCATATAGAGAGGAATCCGAACTCCAGGAATAAAAAGATGGTTAAAATTATTTTCAAAGAAAACTTTCTTTTATTATGCAAATAATGGAAACTTTTACATGAAAACAGCTTTCTCACAAGGTTTTTTTTTTTTATTCGTGAGATATTTAACATTTTACTTTTTTTTATTTTATTTATTTCATATATTCATGATTTAGCTCACATTTTATAGATTTTTAGTAAATGTATTTATTTATTACTATTATTTGAAATGTTATTGAGAAAAGAAATGCGATTATCAAGATTTCTAATATTTTATATATATATATACTTTTTAAAGAGGCTAAAATAATTATAATTTCAAATATGCAATTTACAATTTTAACATCCATTTCGTAATGTGTCAGACCATCAAAATAAATCTAAGAAATATTATGAAGTAATCATACACATGAAGACATTTAAAGTAGTGCAGTTTATTCCATATTTGACTTGTTTTTATAATGTATTAATGAAAAAAAATTATCAAACTAATAGTACAATATTTAAATCAATTTTAGATTTTGTTTGTACTATGTATAATCATTTATTGAATTCATATATTTTTTATGAATTTTCGAATAATAAAATGATGTCTCCATGCTGATGATTTTTTAAAATAAAACTGGTAATTTTAACTACAAAACAAATGTAATTAGGTAAAAGATGATAATGTTCTGTGACGCAACCTGCAGATCATTTCTATTGTTAATCTGCCACCTAGTGGTTGTTTCCATCTATGACAGAGTTTAATCATTTGATCAGTAGCTGCCTGCACGCGGTGCAGATTTGTGTGCAGAAAATCCACAAGAAATCTGCACCCAAGCCAAACAAAAAGTTGACATAAATTTGCACTATTTATCGTTGCTTTGGTGCATTTAATGCAGTTTTTGGTGCAGATTTTATGTTTATGATAAAACCACCATTGAAGTCTATGGGGACACAGAAGATGCGGAATCGCACAATTATCATTCTGCGGATTGTAAGATCCTCACAGCAGGTTAATTTCAGCACGGAAGAATAAAAGCAAAGTGTA